>NW_022985699.1:135000-379291 GCF_902459465.1 Asterias rubens
CGCCACATTTGTTTTAATAACTTGTATGCACTGAGTCGCCAGACACACAAGGCCTGAAAGCCACAATGTGGCCTACAAACCATCTATCTTTCCAGGGGCCGTTGCCACCTACTCCTGTGGCTGAAACAGGGTTACTCCCCTTTAGGTCCAGCCCATCGGATGTAGGCTTGGGTATCCTTCAAAAGCCTGGCTGGTTGAGCAAATAAACACTACTTCCTAACATAAATAAACATACATCTCTGTCTAAGTCTTGTATACGTACATGATAAATCATCGTGTACGTACACGATAAATTATCGTGTACGTACACGATGAGAGAGAAATAATGTTTTATTGATGTGTCAGCACTAAAACGCTTCCGCACCTTTGGTAGATGAGTGCATCATAAAAATGAAATTGAAACTGATATTGGCATGAGGTCCGCCCTTTAATGGTATAAAAGTCCTTACTTTCCTGTAAAATTGTCCTGGAGCCCTCATGTTTGTTGAATGTTAAAGCTCCGTGCAGTCATGATAATGATTACTGGTGCTCAAAAGTGCTGAAAGTGTTTTGAGTTAAGCTGTTCACCTGAGTTGACATTCATATCAAGTGTCACTCCTTGAGCGACAGCAGCTTTCATAACTCGCGCAGTTTTGCACAATCACTAACCAACATTTTCAAAAAGAGTCGAGTATTGGTAATTATTCAAAATAATGTTTAGCATAAAAACTTACTTGGTAACGAGCAATGTGAGAAACGGCTTCCTTTGAAGTAACACCGCTGATTTCACAATGACTAGTATAAAATAATATTGTCGTCTAGTTAATGAATCACATTTTCTTGATTTGTGTAGGCCTATTAATCATAGACGTTAAACCAATGTTTGCGAGAGAGATTTGCTGTTGCCAGCTTGCTGTTTATATCCCGTGAGGAGTTTGCGGAGTTCCCTTGATGGGAAGATCATTCAAACAAACAAACAAACAAACAAACAAACAAACAAACAAACAAACAAACATATTTTTTGAGAAAGGTAATTTCAAACATATTGTAAAGACTTCAGGCCTGGGCCTTTTTAGGTATCTGAAGGCACACACACTTGTGCAACAAGGGTGTTTTTTCTTTTCATTATTCTCCTTCAACTTTGATGACAAATTGAGTCCATATTTTCACAGTTCAGTTATTTTATGCATAATGTTTGGATATACAACACCAAATATTGAACTTTGACAATTACCAAAGTTGTCCGGTGCCTTTAAGGGGTTTTAATATAACGATACAGCCAATAAACAAACGCTGATATGCCACAATTTTATAACGACGTGCATGACTGGTTCATGAGGAATTGGGATATATGCGGGTATGGTATATAATTATTCTCACTTTATAATAAATTATATAGGACTTTATAAGATAGATATCTGGAAATGTTACCACCTACCGCTCCAGCAAAAAGTGTAGGCCTTCATTATATTATACAAACAGTATTTTTTTAGTACCCATACACCGATGTGTGTTAGCACTGTATACTCTGTACTTTCCCTAGGCCTGTGAAAAACAATATCACAGGCATATTACTGGGATGGGATTCGAACCCACGACCCTTGCAATTCTAGAGCAAAGAATGTAAATAACTTTGGATTGGTAGGTCAGTGAAGCTCAACATGCATGTATGCTTCGCTTTTGAAAAGGGCAAGAACACTAAAGGCATTCACTCCTTGGTAAAGGGCACCCTAAATTTCTATTGGAACATTTCAAGGGCACCAAGGCAACCAAGGGGTATGGAAGCTATCCCCCCCCCCCGAACTGCCTTATTGAGACCTCTCTTTTTCTTTTTGTCTTTTGATTTATTCTCGGTCTTCGTTAACAAATGTTGAAACATCTGTTTCGCCGTCTGCTTTCAGATCCTTTTAATGGTTTTCGTAATTACCACATTAATAACTCATTTAATTTATATAGCCTATAACTACAGTAAATTAACAGTAAGTGAATAACAATTATAGTCATTGGAAGACTACTGGTTCAAGTGATATGGTATAATATAGTGGTAAATATAACTGGGTCATACTTAAAGAGGTTTTCAGTTTGATTAAAGGGAGTGGACACTATTGGTAATTACTCAAAATAATTATTAGCATAAAACCTTTCTTGGTGACGAGTAATGGGAAGAGGTTGATGGTATAAAACATTGTGAGAAAAGGCTCCCTCTGAAGTGCCATAGTTTTCGAAAAAGAAGTAATTTTCCACGAATTTGATTTCAAGACCTCGGATTTAGAACTTGAGGTCTCAAAATCAACCATCTAAACGCACACAACTTCTTGTGACAAGTGCTTTTTCTTTCATTACTATCTCGCAACTTCGATGACCGATTGAGCTCAAATTTTCACAGGTTCATTATTTTATGCATATGTTGAGATATACGAACTGTGAAGGCTAGTCTTTGACAATTACCGCTAGTGTCCACTGCCTTTAAAGGATATTATAGTCATGGATGGTGAACATTTGTAAGCAATATCTTGCCTTCTGAGATTGGGCCCTGGACCCAATTTCATAGATTGTTGCTGCTTAGCAGAAACAAGTAGGATACCAGTCACGTGTACATGTAACATACAATGTGAGCTGGTAACCAGATTCTGGTAAGCATTTCTATGTTGTGCTTATCTACTTTCTGTGCCTTAGCAGCTCTATTAAATTGGGTCTGGTCCCCTTTTCAGAGAACTGCTTAAGCAGAGTTAATAGCAGGATACCAAAAAAGGTGCATGTGACATGGAAACTTGGTTGGTGACGTGATTCCGGTATAAACACAAGTAAATTTTGCTTAATAGCTACTTTTTTTCCCCTATGTGGAATTGGGGCCGCAGGTGCAATGGGAACTGGGTGCTAAAATGAAGTGAACGCTTGCGTCGTTTTAATGCAACCTCTGAGGCCGAAACCACGGCCACCACACAGGAAAACCCACCTGAGACCGTACATTTCCCTTACATGTTAATTTGATATAACTGGTCTACCAGTTTATGATTTGGTGTCACTTTTGGCGCACAGAATTCAATTATTTCAACAACTCCACCCTACAATGTCAGATCTTATATTATTACGATTATTGCAATTTCTTTGCGAAGCTATGATCTGTTTTGCAGGGAGCACACAGGAAATAGTTCTTCTATGTTTCCCCCGGGCATAGATGGCTATCAGGACATTTAAAACAAAAAACGTTTGATTTAAGATAGCACCTAACCACAGGTATTGACAGAATAGGGAGACGGTCAACATAAGCTATAGAGCTCGTTTGGTAGAGTGCCGGCATTTAGAGTGCCGGCATTTTAAGCCGGAGGTCTTTGGACCAAACTCCGTTCTAGTAAGTTTTTCTTTGTTCAACCCTAACTTGTTGTATGGATATAAAAATGTCTGCCGGTGTCAGATGCAATCGTGTCCGCCATGCAAAACTGTCCGCTCCGGCAATTTTGCATATGCAATCGTGTCCGGGGCTATGCAAAAACCGTCCGGTGGACATGTACAATCCATGACTGTATGTGTGCGCGTAAGCGAGCGTGCATGCGCTGAACCTACGTATTTTATGCAACATGGGTATTCACGTATTTTATGATCAGCAAATACCCAACTGCAGAACATTTCCCATGTCATCCATGACATGCACTTATATGTAAAAAATGGCGAACGTGTTCCGTCGACCAAGAGCGTTTTGTTTACTGCAAGGCGGTTTTGCACGGGGCGGACACAACTGCATATGCAAATGTGTCCGGACGGACATATTATTGCATTATGCAGCAGCGTCCGGGCGGACACGATTGCATATGCAAAACCGTCCGGCGGACAATATTGCATATGCAATAATGTCCTCCGGATAGTATTGCATAGAGGACATAATTGCATGCGGCACCGGTAGACAAATACTTTGTGCAAAAGTTTGTAATGTTCAAGAAGATTTGATGTCCCTTGGAAATCTTGACACCGGATATTAAGTCCCTCATTGGGAAATAAACATGGACTTAAGGAGAATGACTCAAAAAGGGCGCTATCAGTAGAATTTTGTACACAGGGTGCGTTCGATAAGTTTCCCTGGGTCGACCCCGCGGTTCTCACTCGGGTGATCCCCTGACAAGAGCTCAATCGAATGATCACACTCGCCCTCTCATGGTGACGTCATGCACATCGGGTCACCCTCAAGTGACCCACTCCACAAGCAGGGCACTGGGGGCTGACCCGGTTGAGCCCATGGAATGACGTCAAAGCTATTCGAACGCACCGGGGCCAGACCGGGGTCGATCCAACGAAGGTAATCGAACGCACCCACAGTGTGTCACAGTTAGTTCGCCTTAGTGGGGAGGGGGCACACAGAGTCTCATGCCACTTCTATTTTTAAAAATGATATTTGGAGGCCTACTGGTTTCTCCTTATTTGGTGGGTTGAACCCCCCAACTGCATGCGTCTGTCCTTTTCATCTGGCACCCATCACCACTCTGCCGTCACACCTTTTAAAATAAGACAGGAACCCGGCTATATAATCGAATCGTGAAACATTTGATGCTATGGTTAGGTAGGACTACTTTATTTGCTCAAGATCGCTTTCAACCAACAAAGCGGGAGAAAGACAAAACAATTAAGTGTACAAAATGTTTCTTAATGGTATGATCAAAAAGATTGTGAAAATAATGTTTAACATGGCCAAAATCTTGATCATTCTGAGATAAGTGTATATTTTTACTCTGAAATATTGTAAAATGGCATACATGGTATACTATTTAAAGTTCCTCATAACACATAAACATTAATTTAATATTTTACATGGGTTGATTATTTAATAATCCTTTATACAGCTGCAAGAAGCAACGTAATCCACACTTATCGCAAAAATGGAAGATTGGCTTTTTTGGAAGTACTAGGGCTTACACATTAAACTAACAAATAATCATGAGTTGCTGACTATTGTTCATTATTTTAACAACATCAAATATGACATTTTTTGATTCATTAACTTTTACTCCGGAGCAGACGCTACCCCAAGAGGGTAACGGCAATTGTTTATTGGATTTGAGGCATTGCATGGTGAGGTATCAATATATACTTGGTTTGCGGTAACACCATGTGTGTATCTACTTGCTTGCTTTATTCTACTGCCGCGGAGTAGCTAATCGGAGGTTCAGGAGACTTCTCAGTTTCCGACAATTGGCGTAAGCTGCACCTAGTTAGTCAATGAATTGATATTAGTCAACTGACACGAATGAGTCAATGAATTAAAAACATTCAATAAATTTTAGTGATGACAACTATATATTCCGACACCCCCATGTTCCAAAAACCCATTTCCCGGTGATTTACACACTGTTATTGGTTGGGGGGTAATTAGAGCAAGGGTTAGACAATACAGAGTGTAGGAAGAGGGGTGTCAAAGCATACAGCCGGCCTAAGGTCGACCTATACGGATTTCTTGCGCCCGCAACAAACCGTCGGCAACGCGCAGTCAAAATATGCCCAGGTCAGAACAGCTGAGCAATACGGTGCGCCTGCGATTGGTTCCCGACCGTCAAGATCACGTCGTACAAGTTGAAACTGTTCTACTCTTGCGACTGTTAATTTTTTTCAAGTGGCGATTGTTTCCGATTGTCTTGAAATCATTGCAATTACGCTCAGGTCGTAAATAATCGCCGACTAAAAAGTTCCCGAGGGTCTTAGCTTAGTCGCAGCGTGATCCTGACTGGGTTTTTTTTTTACCTGAGGCCGGCTTTAGTGTAATCAACTAAACCGTTACAGCCAATGGACTAAAACAAGCCTATGGATTAAAATTAGTGAATATATTAAAATGTTTCAAACACATCAAACTGGATGACTCTTATGATTTCAGAAGCGCTTTATTAAACTTGAGTTTATTCACATTATCATTATATTGCAGCAAGTATTGGCAATAAATTGTTTTGAGGTGATGGTGGAGGTACATAATTATTTATTTTAGGCAGTGAAAGTTATTTTAAAAGATACTTAGGGTATAAAATAAATAACGATGAGTAGATGATCGAATATTATTGTGGAGGTTGGTCTGAGTTGATACTATTGTACGTGGAGAAGGGGATGCTTGTAATGTCAGTTTTCTCGGACCCTGTGTCGTCGTCGTCGTCGTCGTCGTCGCCTGCTGTTGACGAGTCAGTCATGGGGACCATACTGGCGAAGATGCCGCCCATGATCTGTGGGATCTTGACCACCGTCTCGCAGAGAAGGAGAAGTGAACCGACGCCTATTAGTAGATAAGCTGGAGAGAAGACACAACAAATATATCATTTTTTTTTTTTAAACTATCCTAAAATTTAACAGCATTCTATAATAAGGGAATCAATGTGTGATGAAGAACGCTTTTTACTGGTGTTATATCACCCGTTCAAACACCCCCACGTGATGCCCTCTCGACCAATCAGAATGGATAAACTGTCTTCGGTATTTATGAATGAAAACATCACACCAACTTGTAGTAGAGAGGACGGTGAAGAAATTCAAATTTTAGGCGTGGGCGGGAAAATCCTATAGGGGAAACCCAAACAGTCATAAGTGTTTTATTTAGTAATTTCGGCTTGTATTTTCCCCGCTTTTTCTGGATACCGTCCCTTAATCCTTTGCTCCTCTTTTTGCTATTAAAGTGGATAAGTTTTTATTTGTGTCTGTGCCTCTGAAAAAGGTCTGGTTTGGATCGAAAGATAAGGTCAACTACCCTACTTATTATATTATGGATTATATAATGTATTGATTGTTTTATTGATTATGAAACTTTGGAGGGGTGTGTCCAACTTGTGGTGTGAATGTCCTTGAGCAGGACTGGTGGTTGAGCTAAGGTTGTGAGCAAACACTTTCAATTGATTTTGAGAGGTTGAGATTTATGAGGGCATTGGTTGACATAGGGACCTGTTTACTTGGTATTGTACACATAAGACTGTCTTTCCATTTCAAACTGTACTGCAAAAACTGAGGTGTCGAAATTGACACCATTAGTTTTGTTACATTATGCCCACAATAATCGAATTAAGCACCGTATGGTGTTAAAAAAAATGTAATTGTGTCGGCAGATAAAAGTGTTAATTTAACACCCTGTGTTGTATAAAATGTTGATTTACTTCAGGTGTCTACATGTGACAACACCCATGGTGTCAATTTTTAAAACGCAGTGTTTGCAGTGTGGCCCTCTATTGTTCCAAATTGGTACAGTTGCCCAAACAGAATGTCGATTTTAACCACACTGACACTACCCCTTTAACGTCCCATGTATATAGTTTCAGTTTATAGTTGTTAAACATGTTTGTGCTTCGCATGCAGTGCATGAGGCGTTTGTTGCCAGCTGCGGTTTATTGAAGCTGTATTGTCTTAGATCTAATTAATACATATACTGCTCGTTTGCTGGCCCACGCAGATGTTTTTGTTATCATCGAATCGTGGCCTTAAATTAGGATGCATGAATGGGTTGATAATATTATGAATATGGTTTTATGGTTTTACAATATACAGCTTGTCGTCCTGGGGAATAGTAATCTGTTAAGTTTGAACCATTTGTTTTGGAATGAAGATGACATGTGTTGTATATAGGCTCGATTGATACAGACAAATAATGTGAGCGAATAATTGCGACAAATTGGACGTCGCTCATTTAGTCATTTATGTTTATTATCAGGATGTTAACTTCAATCTAATAAATGTGAATGATCCGATTTTATGTCACCTTTTTGAGGTAGCAGTAAAATTTATTTCATTCATTAATTTTATTTTATTACCTTCATTGACAAATACATAAAAAAAGACATCGGTGCAAAAGGGAAACAGCCACACCCAAAATTAGTGACGAACCTTATCAAAATAAGACATGACTTTGGAAATAACAATTAAATACGTCCCGCTTTTTCTGGTTCCCAAATGTCTTTGCTCCTCTTTTTGGTATACTTTAAATATATATTTTGTGTGTGTGCTTGTCTTATACTTCTTGCGTAAGCCCGTTCCCATACATGTTTTACAACAACAAAAACATTTAAAAAGTTAAAACAATAGTATGTATAAATTAACTTGCAATTGTTTATTTCCGAAGGAGGGGATAATTGAAGCAAACATACTGACACTAATAATATACTTTATAAGAGATGTTTTTAAAAATTTGCATCGGGGATAAAGAATATTAGTTCTTGAACTGCTCTAGAATTGCAAGGGTCGTGGGTTCGAATCCCACTCGAGTAAACATGCCTGTGATATTTGTTTTCTTCACAGGACTCCGGGAAGTACTGAGTGTACAGACGTGCTAACACGCATTTGTGTATATAAGGGTAAAAACTAATAACAATATACTTGTAAATGTGTGTTGTTGTCAAACGTGCCAGCTCGCAACATTTGGACCACAGTAGATGGATCGATAATGACGTCATTAACCGCCATCTTTGATGACAAATAATACACGCTGCACATGACTCTTAGCCAATGGTAGCCTGCCAAGTGTGCACGTGCATGTTTCGTTAATGAAACATCATTACACCCGCCCATTTTCATTCTTAAAAAAAAAAACATTAAAACCACATCGTCTGCTCGGGACTCTAGCTCATTAAATGCAATTTGTATGGATTTCATCAAATTGCTTTTACACTTTTTGGTGCTCGTGGTAAATCTCGTTTATTTGGATTTGGATGCATATTCTCAACGCACTTATTAGTAACGAGCATTGGAGAGCAAAACGAGAAGGGAGAAGACAATAAAAATCAGTTTTGGACCAAGAGTGTATTTCAAACCATTTTTGGGCAAAACGAAACATTCCTTTTCTAAGTAGAACATTTCTTTGTTGACTTTGATTATTTTTTTTTTTTTTTTTTTTTTTTTTTTTTTTTTTTTATACGAAGTTTTCATTTAATAACCTTTTGATTATTATGAGTATGAAATTGCACTTTAAGGCAGTGGACACCATAGACATGTTTTCTCACTTAGTGTATCCCGACATTAGGAATATAATAATAACAAATCTGTGAAAATTTGAGCTCGACCGGTCATCGAACGTTGCAAGAGAATAATGAAAGAAAAAACACCCTTTTTGCACAATGTGTGTACTTTCAGTTGCCTTAGTAATAAAATACTTCGGGCCCTTTGATTTCTGAAGCCTTTTAATATTTGAGTGAGAAATGACTTCTTTCTCAAAAAAAACTGCGTTACTCCAGAGGAAACCGTTTCTCACAATGTTTATACTATAAACAGCTCTCCATTCCTCGTTACCAAGTGAGTTTTTATGCTAACAGTTATTTGAGTAATTACCAATGGTGTCCACTGCCTTTAAAGCTACTGGACACTGTTGGGAATTACTCAAAATACTTGTACGCATAAATAACTAGGCCTACTTGGTGACAAGAAATGGAGAGTTGCTGATAGTATAAAGCATTATAAAAACAGCTCGAGACAGAAGTAATTTTCCACTAAAATAATTATTTGATTTTGATTTCGAGACCTCAAAATAAGATTTTGAGGTAATGAAATCAAAAATCTGATGAAAACACACAACTTTGGGTGTTTTTCTTCCATTATTATCTCGCAACTTCGACGACCAATTGAGTTCCAATTCACAGGTTTGTTATTTTGTGAGAATGTTGAGATACACCAAGTGAGAAGACAAGTCTTTGACAATATACAAAGGTGTCTAGTGCTTTTAAAGCACTGGGCTGTTTTTAGCACCAACCTGTACAACACAAGTAGTATAGACTCCTGTAGTCTGCATACGGGCTGTCATAGGGTTCGTTCCCAGGCACGTAGTCTCCTAAACCAATCGTCGAAATAGAGATAAACACGAAATAAAGACTCTCAAGAAAGTTCCACGTGTTTTCCAACTTGTCAAAGATGGCGGCCGGGATGACGAAGAACAACGTGAAGACGATGAGTGCGATGATGATCAAGTGAACAATGTGGATCCCAAGATTGTTGAACTTGTCCTCTGTAATTGGGTAAACGAACAAGCAAAGGGTGAAGAGTTTATCTTGGAACTATTAACTACCGGGAAGAAACTATATGAGTAGACTGCCGGGACGCCAAACTCATCATAACTTAGGATTTATCCTGACACATTGAACCCGTCCTAACTCGAGATAGGATTAATCCTAGCGTTTCGTGAAATCGGCTGCTGGTCCCCTAAGACGGGTGTTGGCTTTCTCTGTAAACTCATGTACGTCAGATTTGACTGCGAATCTCCATGACCATGAGGGACATGTAAATGAATGGGAGGTCAAATGTGATTATGGTCGTGGGCTCAAGGTAGATCTTTGGCGTAAGTCAAGAGCCTCCAAGTGTGACGTAAGATGTTCAGGCAAGTTTATAGTGAACAACTCGTGAGATTGTTTATTAAGTACCATGTCCGTGTAAGACCCAATGGCTATTTTAGAAACAATTATTTATTTTTTTATTTGTTTTTCTCCAGAAGACGATCAGAGCATACTGATCGAAACGTCGAGTTGAAACCAACTGTTTTTCAGAACCACCCCAACTCATTAGAGATAGTCATTACATGGTGTTACCGCAAACCTTTCTATATAATTATAAACATCTCTGAAAAATGAATTGACAATTAAAATAATTATAGTTTCAATACATCAGGGAGTCCTTGTTAAGTAAAACAGAACCATAACCAGAGACAAGTCCGTCCCACCACAAATACCACCGGTTGAACAAAACAGAACGAACCATAAAATGACTTTGGGCAAACATTGCTTGAACAAACCTCATGTTGCTGAGTTACCAGTGGCTGGACAAGTTATAGTGCAAGATTAGGAGATAAAAGCCAAACATAGGGGGTACCGAAACAATATAACAGAGACATTAACTAACCTAAGAGTAACAACTACAAGCTTATTTTGTGTATGAGTAATGGAGTTTTGTGTAGAAAACTTTGGATATTATTACATGAGTGTACCAGACGGGTGGGGATGCATTGTCTTTCGTTTCATATGAAGGCAAAAGAAGATTTAAATAAATTTATTTTTTACGACGTTTTTAGGTATTTTTTTGTCAAAATGGTAAACTACTCGCTGTGAAGAGACTTTAAAAACAAGTTGTCGGTATTTTGAACCGTATCCTGTGAGGGATTCTGAACCAGTGAAGGTCAGCAATAGACCTTTATCCAGTGCTGCCTCCATCTTGGTCATGTCCCTCATATCGAAAAACAATAACGAATGCTAATAATCATTGTGAAAATAGGAACCAGACTATTTTGTTCTTCCAGCCTCGGTTTGGTATCATGATATCAATGGGAGAAATTCAAGATGGCTGCACCATGATAAAGGTCCATAGGGGAGAAGTTGGTGTAGTGTGTGCTAGGTCATGTGGAGCACTCTTGAAGGACTTATTTTGAAGGGATTGTAAACGATCAAGGATCTTCTTTGTGATGCCATTGTAGTTCAGGCGAGATGCTACCAAGGCCTTTGTTATCCGTTGTTTGTACAGCCTTGGGTAAAACTTGCATAGCTGTTTAGATCCAATGTGTTCATTTTGAGAGATTTTTAAACTGTTTTGATCTAGATTCATGCTATAAAATGTTCTATGGATATTAGTGTTATGAATGATTTACTCATGCTGGTGTGAGAATTACTGTGTGAGTTGGTTTGGCATGATTATAAATAACAAGTGTTGGTGTATGGTCAAATGTGCTCTATTAAAGGCATTGTACGCGTTTGGTAATCGATCCTTGTTTGTATGGTATACAATACTGTGTGAATACCACTGCGTGCATGCGCTGTTGGAGAATACAATCGCGACCTTTGCCCTTCAAATCTGCATGACTGACTATGTTTCATATGTATTAATTGTGTGCCATTAATTGGATGATTGAAATCGATTCATGTTCAGGGGATCATTTTATATCTTAGAGATCATCGTATGGATTTTGCTGCACTTGTTGTTCTGTTTTTCAATTGACTGTATACAAATAACCTTCCATCGCCATCTTCAACGAAACCAAAAGACAACGGGATATCAGAAATAGTTGGTTATTATAAAGAGTAAAACGGCAAACGCCCTAACTCTAAACAAATAAAGGAATCTGAAACTTCCCCCTTGCCATCCTAGAAAAAAAAAGGCGGGGCGACTTACCTTGGGCAGAGGGACTGCGTTTGTTTTCTTTCTTTCCTGGTCCGATTGCGGAACAAAAATATGGCAAATATTTATAAAGACCTATTTGAACCCCTTTCATTTCCTCGCATGTCATTTTATTGAGTGGCTATATTGTGCAAGAGCGGGTTATTAATGCACAGACAATAGTTTTACTGGTAGGCTACTATATATAACGCAGTTACGAAAAGACACCCATACCGTTGTGTATTTTAAAAGCACTGTTTACTCGTTACTTTTCTTGCGGGGGGTGTCTAATAAAATGACCGTTACATTTAATGGGTTTAGAAGTTAGCATTAACATATATGGCTACGAACAAACACTTTGGAACCAATACGTTTTTGCACCCACCCCAAGAATAAGATGTGAGGGAAAGTGAATCAAGTCATCAACATGCCACTATGAAATTCCGTTTTTAGTTGAGTAACAAATCAAATGTGACAGTTAGAATACGTGCCCTTTCCTATGCGAGCGCACTTTGTTAGGGGCTTCAAATGTACCAGGTTCCCAGCCGAAGCCCGAGCCCAAGACAAATGGTTTCGAAAACGCCCAAGTCACTGGGTTAGGGCAAACAAGAGGTTTGCATAGTCTGTTCAATCGGGGGAAACAGACAGGTTTAAAAAGTGTTTGATTTCTTTATATGGTATAAATGAGTTTACTCAAAAAGGCAAATGTTACCAGAATGCTGCTTAAAACAATCGAGAGAAACATTGCACTTACGTAGTTTTTTAATGAGCCAATCGAGAAGACGCTGTGATGGTCGGTTGCATAGCGATACCATCATGCCAAGGAATAAAAAGGTAAAAGGGATTCCGATCAAGGCGTAGAATAAAGTAAAGTACTTTGCTCCTTCGGACAGGGGAGTCATGTGCCCGTAGCCTGTGAGAGAAAAATAAAATAGAAACTTTAATATTACTGTTGGTGCATCGAGAACCATTCCGATCAAGGCATTGAAATGCACTGGACACCTTTGGTAATATCGTCAAAGACCAGCATTCTCACTTGTATTGGTCTATCCTAACATAGGCCTATGCATTAAATAACAAATCTGTATAAAAATGTACTCAATTGGTTATCGAAGTTGCAAGAGAATAATAAAAGAAAGAAAAACCCTTGTTGCAAATTGCGTGTGCCTCAAATGCCGAAAAATGGCTTAAGGCCCAATAAGGTCTCACACTGTTACTGTTATCACCTCTCCTTTGCTCGTGACCAAGTAAGTTTTTAGCTAACAGAAGTAATGCTTTAATTAATGCCCAATAGTGTCCAGTGTCTTGAAAGTCAAATTATTATACACTATAGTATCCCGAGTATCACATCGTCTGGCAATACAGCGTCAAAACCAAGCGTAAACAAATGTTTGGTGGTCGGTGGTAGGTGAGCACAAATCGCTCCATTTGTTTTCCACACAAACAAAACAATTGATTGGAACCCCCCCCCCCCCTCACCCACCAGTCAAATCTACATTACAGACCCTTGCACGAGTACCATGATAGTTTAGCCCCCTCCCCCCTCCCCCTTCCATGGCGATCAGGTTGATGCAGTGTCGTCTTGCTTTGCCTGCCACCTCTAGGACCCCAGTTTAAATCCCATCGGGGGCACTATATGTAGATTGGGTTTTCAGTCCCTACTTGACTGCGCGGGTTATCAATGGAATAATTCTCCGGGGGTCTCCTCTCACATCTGAAACTGGGTCTCCTCTTCTACTCTGGCTTATAAGAGTGAGAATATCACAGTCCAAAAATGCACACACAACATTGAATAAATAATCCTTTACTTATCAGTCCCTATTGACATAAACTGATTTCCGATTTATTTGCTTATGGTCGATAGCACAAGAATGAAGATCAACGGAGAAACAACACTCCCCATCCGCGCCCTTCTTCTCTGCCGTGTATCGGTCGAAAAACCGCCGCATCTTATCTCCCACGCACGCTCCCTTTACCCAGCCCACGGCTTGACTCTACCAGCTGTGCCGTGGATGGCCTTGATGTTTCGCAACATCAATAATTCATATCATGTCAATAAACGAATACTTGTACAGGAAACATGATGAGAAGGACCCAGATAAAGTTAGATATCAGGCTGAGTTTATTTGTTGTGGTGTGCTTGGTTGATTTAAACTTTGTATATTATTATCTCCCTTCTCTAGGAAATGGTTCAGACAGAAAATATATATAAGTTTGGACACCTTTGGTAATAATTGTCAAAGATAAGTATTTCCTTTTTTTTTATATAGAAGAAAAAATATAGAAGGAACAAACCTAGTTGTTAGATATTTTCCATCTCAAATTATTTTAAATGGAGTAAACATGGCGACTATACATAGCATCATTGTTAATCCAACGGGTGGGTCTATCACACAAACTTAATGGTATGTTGCCAACAGTGTTATCTTACAACTGCATGACTTGGTTTCTGTGTTGTAATACGTTACTCTTCACTGTAACTGGGCAACATAATAAACCTATGGTATGGACTTAAGATTCGGTAGGTTAGATAAACACCAAATCCTTTACAAGGTTGGTTCATGGTTCAACTACTCACCAAAGTATTGGTATAAAAAAACCACACTTAAAGGGCAATAGGGTGTTGTCACCACACTGCGCTGACACGTCTCAGGTTCGTCATATTTCTGTAATTATGTCTCAAATTAATTCTTGCTATGCAAAAAAATGCTGTCTAGCCGAAATAATTCCCTACATATTGGACCTTCTTTCAGGATTATTATTGTCTGTTTTGGGTTGGGCTAAGCTATCTTTCCATACAGAGGTTAATTACCTTCTAATCTCTCAAACCTTCGTACAGCGTATAGCCTTTTTGAGATATGGTGGCCACTATAGGAGTGCACTGTTTGGTTTGGGTGTATACAGACAATTTACCGAAGCCTAAGTGTCATAAGTCGTGTGTCTGCCATACAAAATTTCTTATAAAAACTATTTTGGGAGAAGTGTTGCAGATTTTGAGGGAAGAACCGGTGTGGTCCCGATGTTTCAAACAGTTCACTCTGCTTGTCTTTATGTGAATTCTACTGTTTAGAAAACAATAGACCCGTTTAATTATGATGTTCTTTCTTTTATCATTCTCTTGCAACTGCGATGATCAATTGTGTCGAAATGTTCACCGATTTGTTATTGTTGGGATACACCAAGTGAGAATATTGGTCTTTGACAATTACCAAACATGTCCAGTGCCTTCAAAGGGTTTTGATACCTTGTGTAGGTCAAGTTTTTTGGCCATGACATGAATCGCTACTTACTGTGAGCATGTAAAAGTTTCAGCTTCATATGTCTTCATGTTTTATAGGGAAAAAAAGGTGAAAATCACAGAGTGATGTTTTCAGGAGAGTCGCGTAAAACTACGTTCTAAATGCTAACATAATTTTCGTGACATTGTTTTACTCATTTCTCAAAGCACCCGAGCAAGTAATATTTTAAGGGCTGCAGCTTCTACCAGCATTCTTTTCAGGCGAAATTGAATGAGCTGGGTATTAAAATGAAGTGAATTTTGTTGAAATTGGCCATGAAAACCTATAGTAGGCCTATGGGGGTTTTATCAATACATTGTCTCGTCCTCTAGGCTGCACCAGCTGTTGGCGCGAAACACTCAACACTCTCATTGATATCGATCTACAGTTTTATCATAACACAATATTTCGAAGAGTGGTGATTTGGGATCATCTGCTATAGTGTGTTTCGGACCTCATTTGCATATGACGTGGCTTAATTTAACGCTGATTTTGGATCTTTTGCTTGTGTGTTTTGGACCTCATTTGCATATAAGACATGGCTTAATTTACATACTGCACACATTAAGACAACGTTGATTTGGGATCACCAGCTAGTGTGTTTCGGACCTCATTTGCATATGACGTGACTTAATTTGCATACATTAAGACTACGCCATGTACATGTCTGGTCGGGGTGACTGAAAATCACAGCCAATAAATGTTGACAGTTCAGGGCCAAACTTCATAGAGCTGCATAAAGCACAAAAATGAGCTTAAAGCAAAACAAAATGATGCTAACCAGAATTAGGTTACCAGCCAAAATACAATGTCACATGAACAATTTGTGACTGGTGTCCCGCTCATTATCGCTAAGCAGTTTTTTGTGCTTAAGCTGGCACTTGATACTTTTGGTAATTTGTCAAAGATGAGCCATTTCTCACAATGTTTTAGTATCAACAGCTCAGACTCCATTGCTCGTTACCAAGTAAGTTTTTGTGCTAACAGTTATTTTGAGTAATTACCAGTAGTGTCCAGTGCCTTTAAAACAGTTTGGACGCAAATGTCTCGTCCGTACCTATCTAGCAACACTTAGGCCTACCAGTGCTTGCAACTCCTAGAAATGAATCCCTTTTGATTATTCAAATAGTCTTGACTATCTACATAATTGTTTGCAAACAAACAAAAACTAACCGACGGTTGTCCCAGCATGATACTAACAGTCATACCTTGTAAATTGTGTCCACTAAAACAATTTGGACGCATACTATAGGTCTCAATGCCTTTTTGAAACACAGTGCTTGCAACCCCAAAAGTGATATCCTTTTATGAAATATTCTTGACTATCTAAATAATTATTTGTCAAACCAAAAACTAACCGACGGTTGTCCCAGCATGATACTAACAGTCATACCTTGTAATTGTGTTCACTAAAAACAATTTGGACGCATCCCAGGTTTCGTGCCCTTTTGATCAGTGCTTGCAACCTAAAAAGGTGTTTCCCTTTATAATTTATTCAAAATATTCTTGACTATCTAAATAACTATTTGTCAAACCAAAAACTAACCGACGGTTGTAACAAGCGTGACACTGTAGAAGACAGCCGAGGCAAAGTTCCAGACCGTAAAGGACGAGCCATCAGGTTCCAGCTTGATCCCTTTGCTCCCCGCCGTCATAACCTCCTCAACGAACCCCTGAAGTTTCACCGGGTCCACGCAAGGGTTCTCGTGAAGGAATGTGCCCGTATCATCCTGTAGCTTTCGTTTGTATTCGCTCTCCACTGGCTGTTCGAAGGCGACAAAAACTCCGGCACCGACACACAAGTAGGCAACATAGCCTAAAGTCAGCACCATAAATCGAAAATAACTGTTTTCCGTAAGCGCAGACATTGTCTTCTCTTGGTGTTTATAAATCCAGCATGAACTTAAACAAGCTTCAAATAATTAGTTTCACGTTAAGTAGGATTTGAAACTTTGCATAGTGGAAAACCGATAATAGTGAAGGCTTGCGATAACACAATGTGATGACAATACCTAAAATGAGTTGAGGTGGTTCTAAAAAAGAACCGTTGGTTTCAACTTGACGTTTCGATCAGTATGCTCTGATCGTCTTCGGGAGAAAGCTGATTTCACGTTGTAAAGTTGATAGCAATTACCACCGCGACCTCACTCCCGTTGAATTCGAGTTCTCCAACCGCTTCCACATCATGCTAACTCCGGCGACCGACCGAACTTTGTAGCATCACAATAGAGATTATCAGTCGCTCCTAAATCAGACTTTTCTTCAAATATAAAAAAGACCATGGAGGAATAACAAGAATACGTTTTGGCATTCACAAAGAACACAGCTAGCCGACCCGTATAGTGTGTGTATGGGCTGGTGAACAAAAACCTAACACACCTTCAGTTTTGTATGCAATAGTGGCTGGTCTCACACTCTGGACTTAGCACAACCTTGGTTGAGGGATGTACACACAGGTCGGACACATACATGCTGGTTTATTATTCCAGTGTGTGTAGGCCTAAATTTTTACCAATGGCAAACAGATGGTACCAAACTATAATACGGCTGTAGATGATTTGAGGATTATTATGATAATGATGTAGCAGGATACTTCTGATGGTTGGTCGCACAGCCGGAACGAGGGCACGCCCCCCCCCCCCACATTATCTGAGTTTTCCCATCACCTCTTATGTGTCTCAGTCTCACTGCCAACTGTACCATAACAAGTTATTTTTATAAGTCTTAGTTCTTTCAGATCGTCATTAATGAATGGTCTACAATTCCTCTATAAAACTAGACATTAGGTGTTTGTGAACAAACACAAAGCTGTTCCGTGTTCTTTTGCTTTGATTATGTGTTAACATTACCAAGGAGTCTATAACTGACAAAAAGTGTGAACTTGGAGGAACGGGATGCTATCCTACTCGGGGATTTTAACACCAACATGGCTACAGATCAATCAAACAATAGACTTGTTAGGCTTCTGAACAATTTTTGCTTTGTGTTCAATCTTACTCAATTAATCCATGATTATACCAGAGTTACAATGGAACATAGGTCGATTATTGATCTAATCCTTGTGTCAGATGAGTCTAAAATTTCTCAACACGGGGTTTTAAATTCTAGTATTAGTGACCACAACCTGATTTTTTGTACTAGGAAAGTAATTCGTGCCCCAGTTAACAAACATAACACGTTAAAAATTCGGTCTATGAAGAATTATTCTAAGCAAGACTTTCTTGTCCGACTTAATCGTATTAACTGGTTCTCTGTCCTTCAGTCTGATGATATCGAATTTGCCTGGAGTGAATTTAAAACTAATTTTTTGAACACACTTAACTCCATAGCTCCATTTAAGGAAACTAGGTTGAAACAAAGAACGGAACCTTGGATTGACGATGAGATACTGGTCAGTATTCGAAAGAGAAACAAGTTGTTTTCAGAATTCAAAAAAACTCGAGATGCTGCCAAATTTTCTGAGTTCAAAAAGGCAAGGGCTCTTACTCGTAGGCTTTTAGAAAATGCAAAAGCTTCCTTTGTTACGAATAAACTTGAAGAAGAAAAATCAAATCCAAAAAAGCTTTGGCAGACACTTAAAAGTCTTGGGTCTTCTAGTAAACCCAAATCTTCCTCTGGTAATCTATGTTTAAATGTTGATGGTTCGCCCGTTTTCGATAAGCTTAAAGTTGCTGAAGTTTTTAACAACTTTTTTACGACTATGGCATCGACAGTTGTCTCCAAAATTCAAGCGGGAAGTGGTTATTTTAGCATTCCTTTTGTTACTCAGTTTTATGCCAACAAGGGTGTAGCTCCTGACTCATTCAGTTTGACTCCAGTCAGTGAGGACTACATACTTAAATTATTGTACTGCATAAACTGTTCCAAATCTACAGGTTTAGACCACATTCCTGCTAAGTTTTTGCGAGATTCTGCTGATGCCATTGTCTCTCCATTGACACACATTATCAATTTATCCTTGCATCTAGGTAAATTCCCAAATGACCTGAAGCATGCCAGGGTGGTTCCTATTCATAAAAAGAACAATACAGGTGACCCGGGAAATTATCGGCCGATTTCAATACTCAGCGTTGTGTCTAAGGTATTGGAAAAGGTAGTGCACAATCAGTTATACCCATACCTTCATGACAATCGATTGTTATTCCAGTATCAGTCGGGTTTTCGAAAATCTTTTTCGACTGAATCGTGCCTGGCTTTCCTTAGTGACCATGTAAGAACCGAGTTGGACAAAGGTAACTACTCTGGCATGCTTCTTCTTGACTTGGAAAAAGCATTCGATACAGTTAATCACAATATCTTAGTGGGTAAACTTAAAGCAGTTGGATTAAACAGCTCTGTTGTTTCATGGTTTTCATCATACCTGTCTGAAAGAAAGCAGCTGGTTTCTATCTCTGGTACTGAATCTAGTTTACAAACTATTACATGTGGTGTCCCACAGGGGTCTGTCCTCGGACCCCTATTGTTTCTAATTTATATTAATGATTTGGAGACGGCTGTAAATTGTAGATTATTAATGTATGCTGATGACGCTGCTCTTATTGTTTCTGGAAACAACACAGGTATTATTGGAAAAATGTTGACAACGGAATTGAAATCTGTCTGTGATTGGATGGCTGACAACAAATTATCCTTGAATCTCGGAAAATGTGAAAGTATTCTTTTTGGTCAAAAACGTCGATTAAAAACATGTTGTGATTTGAATATTCTCTGTAATGATAGTACTAAGATTAAATCTAAGTCTACAGTTAAGTACCTTGGTGCTGAACTTGATCAGGCACTTAGTGGCGAAATGATGGCTGCCAAGGTAATAAGCAGGGCTAACGGCAGACTGAAATTTCTGTACCGTAAGGCCAAATTTTTTGATAGCTCGATCAGAAAACTGTTGGCATCGGCTCTGGTTCTGTGTCACTATGATTACTGTTCTTCATTTTGGTATGATAGCTTAACTAAACACACTAAAACCAAATTACAGACTTCCCAAAACAAGTTGACTAGATTTGTTCTTAATCTGAAGCCAAGGACTCACTTAACGGTAGATCATTTCAAACAAGTTGGTTGGCTCCCAGTCCAGAACCGGATTGATCAATTGAAACTATGTAGTATATTTCGTATCTTGACTTCCTTGGCTCCGGATTATTTTAAAGATTTTTTTCAACTGACAAGTAGTACTCGCTTCTATAACACCCGATCAAATCACTTTTCTTTTGATATTCCCCATCATCACAGTTATGGTCAACACTCCTTCCGAGTTTCTGGGGCAAAGTTATGGAATAAACTTCCCATCATGCTCCGGAACACAAATTCATCCCTAGCCAAATTTAAAAAAACTCTCAAACTGCATTACTTTGATAAGTTGCAGCTCCAGGAGGATGCATTGTTTGTAGTCGGTTAATTTATTCTTTTTTTCATTAGAACAGTACTCGTGGTGACACAGTGGCCGGGCCAGGTGACACGAATCAATTTGTTTGTTGTTGGGTGTCTTGGTCGCCTATTCCATTTGTTTTATTTCATGTGCAATTTTCTAGTCATAGTTTTATACTTGTATTTTAATGTGTCTTCAGTGTTTCTTCATTTTTATTTTGTATAGAGGACCACAATGGAAATAAGCTTATTTTAGCTTTTTTGTGTTATCCTCGACAATTCCTCAGATTCAAATGTCTTTTCCCTTGTATTTTTTATCTGTTTTTGTCCAATTGTTGTATTTTATAGAATTCTGTGGAGATTGTCTAATAAACAAACAAACAAATACTGTACAGTGTCTTGAGTTACGGTGCCACTTCATGGGGTCACGGTAAACAAGGCTAATCTCTAACGCCCAAGGAGGCTGTAACTGAAAAAAGTTAGAAAATCGGTTGTGTAGTTCTTGAGATATGGTGCCACTTCTGGTTGACCCGGAAGTAGAGGTCAACTTGGGGTCATGGATTTTCAAAGTTTATTTTTAATACCTTAGGAGGATAAAACTGAACAAACAGGATTGAAAATCGGTTGTATAGTACTTGGCGTATGGTCCCACTTCCGGTTCACCCGGACGTAGAGGCCAACATGGGGTCACGAGTTTTCACAGTCAATATTAATGTCAAGGAGTCTGTAAGTGAAAACAAATTGAAAATCGGTTGAGTAGTTCTTGAGATATGGTCCCACTTCCGGTTGACCCGGAAGTAGAGGTCAAATTGAGGTCACGGTTTTTCCAAATTTTTCTCCTATACCCAAGGAGTCTTATAACTACAAACAGTCGACATTCTTAAAGAAGAATGTCGTCTTCCTGTGATAATTTATCTCGGAATGTCGACATCCTAAAAGTAGGATGTCGTCTTCCTGTGATAATTTATCTCGGGATGTCGACATCCTAAAAGTAGGATGTCGTCTTGCTGTGATAATTTATCTCGGTATGTCGACATCCTAAACGTCAGTTGTCATCTTCCTGTGATAATTTATCTCGGGAAGTCGACATTCTAAAAGAAGAGGGTCGTCTTCCTGTGATAATTAACAATATTTATAATATTCATGGTCATAAACTACGTGAAACTAAAATAATGGACGAAACAAATTGTCCCACGTAAAACTCCATAAGGTTTGGAACATAATGGTCCCGCAAGTTCAAATACACGCGAGACTTGCTTAGTCTACACAGAAGGTAATAAATAATTTATTACAAGCAAATGCAATCGTACAATAATAGAAAACAAAAACTAAAAATCAATGCAAAACACATGTAGGGGATGGAGGGGCCCATAAAAAGCAAACCTTAACGAGTACGGACCCCCCCCCCCTTTTTTCTAACGAAGAAAGCAATGTAAGCAATTCTATTTAGTGGGTGTAATCTTATGTAGCGGCAAAACAATTCAAAATTACAGGAAGAACAAACACAAAAACAGTTAGCGTAAAATAAAACTTAACCATATATTTAAATGAAACAGATAAACAAAATACCCAAAATAAATACTAGATAAATTGGGCCCCACAACTCTTGCTGGGAAAAAACCATGTCGAAATATACCCGTGTTATCCATTAGAGACGTTTTGTAGTCACCTTGGTTGGGGAGCGAGGACGATTGCACTTTTGGTATTGTCATGTTAAACTCCGGTTCCATTTTGTGCTGTCTGTTACCCTCAACGCATAGATTTTCTTGTGAATAGTAGCTGTGTATGATTCATGGTTCGCTGAATAATATTTGGCGATTAACAAACTTTTATCCTTTTGATCACCATCAGCCCCATGTATAATAAACCTTGAACGGCTGACGATTGCACTTTTGGTATTGTCATTGTTAAACTCCGGTTCAGTATAAGTGAAAGCAAATACTCCATTTACCATTGGTATTGTTCAAGAGTTCCTTGTATAAAAAAAATACCCAGTTTTATTGTTCACTATAGGCCTATACACCTCCCCATGGAGGATGAAATCCTAAACTCCAGAGTCACAGTAGGCTAGTTTGTATGTTTTTGTGAGGGGGGGGGTCCATCTTGTTTGTCCGTCCAAATGAAATTCCCAACAATGGCATTAATTATACAAGTGCACAGCACTTCGAGCACAATCATTTGATCCTAACAATATTAACTTTGGACCTCAAAAAAGTATGAATTTTTGTTTTCAACAGAGCGCTTATTGTAATACTCGGAGAGGGCCCCGCCCGCACCCGCGCCCACGCCCGCCCCTTTTTGACAGCCAGGGCCTAAAATAACTCTGCCAATGGAGGGCGCTCTTCAAGACACATGGATTTCGACAAATTTAGGCGACGATTTTAAAACAGTGACTTATTTTAGAGAAAAACTTCAGATAAGTTCGTAAGTATTACTTTACGGTTTGTGAATTTCTTGTTAGGTGTGACTTAGATAACATTGTGCTAGGAACAAAATAATCTATGAACGTGTACTTTGCGGTTGTTTGTCCCCACCTTCTTTGACCAAGCTTCGGTTCGTTCATTTTGTAATTTAGTTACTGAACTGAATACTGGGTGTTTATGCACACAGACAGTCGGTGACAGATGGTGACAGGTGTGGCGTATGGGAGCTCCATGGTGTAGGTAACAGTGTGTTGGAACCACCAGGGTCTATCCGCCCTTAAAAAATAGGCTTACTTAACTCCAAAACCACTGAATTGTTTTCTTACCCGAGTCTGAGAAGAAGGGTTACCATAGGCATATATAGTTTTTTTTTATAGATAGGCCTACATCCAGTAATATAAAGAGAGATAAATAACGCAACAGTTTGTAAACAACGGTAAATATTGGGCCGGTTTTGACTCGCAGTGACATGGAACTCCGCCATGTTTATGCTGTATGTGTGTGCGAGTGTAAGTTGTGCATCACTCCAATCAGTCAGTCATAGTCCATGGGCATAATAGGAAAAATCGCTCGGACTGATTCATTTCTGAAATTGGAGGAATGTGGTTTTCCTGAGTCTACTCTACTTACTAATACTATACTAAATAGGCCAAGTGAACTGGGGTTTTACTGTGACATCTGACTGAGGTTTTAAGTACGATAATCGCAGATCTCGACATTTTGTTATAATAAAATTCTGATCGCTTGATCTGTCACGTACCTGTCTGTATTAACCTCTATTGTTGTCAGTGTTTAATTTTGCCCTGTAAGTTGAGCTCTTCTTTCTGCTTGATGCAAGTTTTTTAACAGCTTTTGCAAACAGTATCAATCAGAAGTTAGGTTTTACCCATAATGATATGTGTGGGAAATGTAACCTCATTATTTCCCGAGTTCTGTGAAAAAAATCACCTAGGCATATGCAATTCTTTATCCCAAATGCAAGTTCATCATATCAGACTGTCAGAAGTATTTAGGGCCTGATGCAAGGTGGATTTTTAAAGCACTATTGATGGGCGTACTGGGCTTGAAAAATGCACAATAAATACATTTTCTTGTTTTATTTTTGTTCGTCACTAGAGGGCAGTCTATTAGATTATGGCATCCTCAAGGTCATCAGCCGGACGGCCGAGGGACGCCATCGGGTCTCTATGTCAACTCCTGAATCTTAAAGGAATTACCGGACTTACCCCAGAGATCTTCAGGCAGGCCAAGTTCAACAAACCAGAAGCTGTAAGTATATTCATGGTTCATAGTTCAATATATTTGACAACTGTCAACAGGGGCACGCTGCCTTTTACTCCTGGGGCTGAAACCGGGTTACCCCTCTACCATCCACTTGAAGCCTGACTGGTAGTGCAATACCGTCCCATCTTTTTCAAGCAGTTATGGATAATAGCCTTGCTCAAGGGTACAAGTTTCATGACCGGGATTCGAGCGAACACTCTGCTGCTGACGACACCAGAGCTGGGGTCCATTAGGACTCTTTCTCTGTACTGTAGTATAAAACGAAAGTGCTAGAGTCTGATGAGCTAGACCACTTGGCAACGATACCACAATAACTGATATATTAATTAAATTTTTTGTTTTTAGGTTGCTCCTTTATGGTCACTCCTTTACTCCCTCGCCCACTATAACACCCACAAGTGCATCCCATCTAAGAAAGACGCAACACGCCACGCAACACCAACTGACCTCATCTCCTCAACAAAGCACACCATGTGGGTAGAGGGTTATCGGTGTTACAAGCTATATCGCCTCCCAGATGACATGAGTGGGGGAAGTCGTGAGGTGCTTCTTGCATGCGCCTGGCTCTTGGCCAAGACGGATATCTTAGCTGATATCATTCTCGATGACAGGGCGATGGCGGTAGCCGACACGGCGCACCTACACCTTGAGGAGGTCGCGAAGGCCATGACGAGGACGAAAGGAGCTAGTCACTCGGGTGACACGCCGCTGAGTGACTGCGCTAAGAGGCTGGGGTGGATGGTCGGACGATGTAGAATGGCAATGAGGCGCTTATACGTCCAACAACAGGAATTTTGTAGCCTCACTCACCAGGTAAAATGTAGTCTCTTGTAAGTTTGAATACATTCGGGTTGACTGTGGGCTTTCTTTCCTGCCTTTCTTTCATCTCTGTGGACCTGGGGGCACTACTTAGTGGTAAGCGAATTTATGTGCTAACTATAGCAGAATAACCACAAAGCAATACACTAACACCATAATTGCTTCATCCTTCAGATAATCAGATGGGATGCAAAGCTGTATGTGTGTTGTTTAACACACGTAAAAGAACCCAGTACACCTTTCGTGTAGAGAAAAGGTTTACATGGTGTTTTAGTCTTATAATTAAAAACTGGAAAAAAACCATACAGTGAGATGCCTGTAAAGCTGTGTATAAGAATAAAATATTTTTCTCATTATTAGAACCTACCTACTAAAATTTAAATGTAAAAGTATGCACTCCTCAATTTGAAATTGTTTACTTTTTACAATGAATAACTAATGTGACTGTATTTCTTTTGTTTTATATCAGATTCACGTAGCAACCCAAGGATTAAGTGTTTCCATGGATACCTCGCATCTGTCGCCATTAGAAACCTTCATCACCAGGCATTCAGACCAACTCAAGACAGTAAGCGATTAATGGAACATTTTTGCTAGACCCAAATTTGTTTTGTTTGGTGGCGTAACTGCACAGAACTAACTTGTGCGCTTGTGGGTACTGTTTAGATGCATTCACCACTTGCTATCATATTGCAGACTGAGATACTTTATCTATCATTCAAAACCACATTGGATTTTATTCAATGGTCTAAGATGTTATCACCTTACAATAGCATATTGCAGGCTGTTCATTTTGGTTTTTACCCATACACTGATGTGTGTTAGCATTGTACACTCAGTACTTACCCGAGTTCTGTGAAAAAAAATTACAGGCATATAAAACTCGGGTGGGGTTCGAACCCACAACCTTTGCAATTCTAGAGCAGTGTCTTACCAAGTAGACCACATAATTATTGCATGCTGGTTAAGTTTATCTATCATTCAAAACTACTTATTGATATTGAATGGTCAGAAAGATGTGTCAGTGGGGTCCTTTGATTCCTAATTATTACTTCAATCTACTGAAATAAATATGACCCCCCCCCCTCTGTTGAGGGTTTCACTCCCACACTTAAGACTTCTACTTGTTGTCTTCTTTTCTTCATGCCTACTAGTTAAAGTGCCAAGAGCCTTTGTGTCTTTTTTGTTTCATCGTCATAATGAAATGAATAATAATTGACATTGGGTGATTTTCTTGCAGCATTATGACTTCTTAGAGACAGAGCAATCCAGACTTCACATCTGCATCCGATGGCAGGAGCAACAACAAACCTTCTGGCAATGGATGGTAGGTTGGATCTGTCATAGTAATAATACATATACCAGGCAACTTTTTTTCGCAACAAATAGTTTGAAAGATTTGAGCTGTGCTAAATACTTCTTTAATACAACTTTGGGGAAACATTTGCAGCAAAAACAGGGCTGTGACTTCAAAATTCTTAGCGCATTCGCAGGAAGTATAAACTGTGCTTTATTCCCTCTGCATTTTGGCGATATCTCAACCACGCGACCACCTTTTGAAATTAAATTTCACTGGTAAGTTTTATTGTATCATAGGGTTGAAACAATCAAACGGTGCCAAAAAACCAACGGTATACTTTGCTTTTAATCTTGCAGGAGAGTGTGCTAGACGCAAAGCTTCAAGACACGTCAGATGAACTAGAGGAAGAACAAGCTGATGATTCCACCAGACCTAATTCCTCATCGAGGTCAGGTGATCTCATGGAGATCCTTATCGATCTGGAAGGATGCACTCAGCAACTTGAATGCCTCGTTGACGATGATGGCTCTCCTGAAGATGTAAGATTATTAGGTTTTTCAATTTTTAAATATGAACTATTTCCGCTTTTTGTTAGCGTCTTAGATTGTGTATTTAGGGCTTATTCTTCCTGTGTGGACATAAATTGGCTCCGAATTTCCGCGATATTTCAAAATTGGGACCACCTTTTGAATCAAATTTTTGATCATGTTAGTTTTTGGAGGACCAAATGTAAACATCTACATTTATATCGGATTAAACCAATCAAATGGTTCCAAATACCAATATTTATTGAATTTTTTGGGGGCAGAAAAGGTGATATCTTTTTCCATAACCCTAGGACTTTGAGGTGAAATGTTGCTCAAAATGCATTGTACTATCCAAACCTGCTGTACTTCTTACCACATACATTTTTATTGCCAATAATTTTTACAGTAATTACTGTACCAAACGAATACAGACACTTACAGGGACAATTTTGTAATAAATGTGCCAATATGTTTTTTTCAAACAGGCTAGAGACACTTTAAGGGAACTTTTTTTCATGAATGTGCCATTGTGTTTTTTTCAAACAGGCTAGATACACCTCTATGTCCTTGATTGCAGAAGACGTCAGATCCAGACTCGCTCCACCTCCCACAGCAACTTCAACAAGACGACACTCTCATCAGACTACCAGGTTCCATCTCACAAGCAAACAATCTAAAGCGCCCTCTGCAGCTCAGAGTGAACCAATCGATAGAATCCATATCCAGGACGAGATCACGAGACTCTCGGCGGTCGTCGAGCAATTGAAAGTGGAGTTGGAGGACCTGAGGGAAGGCCATCGGTGTCGGATTGAGGACTTGACCTCTGTGCTCCCTGACGCTGTGTGTATTCCTCCCATGGGGTCATCAAGATGACATGACAGGCCCTCCGTCGATTCTACGTCCTAGACCGAGCCTTCTAGTGACCAAACTTAACCTGGCCACACTACCTGGGGCACATAGAGAATTAGACTGGCCCCTCGTCCTTACCCGCAAGGATGAGGACAGGTATTGGCTAATGTATACACATGTACATCGGATTTAACTGCAAATCTCATGAAGGCAATGTGAAATGATGCAAGGTCAAAGGCGATTATGTATGTGGGCTCAACAGCAGAATTCACAAGCCTCGAAGTGTGGCGTCAGGCTAACTGAGAATAAACCAACCAGATCTTGTCAGAGTGAACACCTCTGCTGAAAGAATTGATTTGTATGCAGTGCCAGTAAGAGTACCCCCAAAACTTATCAAGCTAACACCATTATGTGTACGAAAACCGCAGTCACCATGACACAAGTCCACATGAACTTTCTCCCTGATTACCCTGTATGGAAACAGTGTCAAGTTCACAACAAGGAGTGCCCTTAAGAGATCATGCATTCTTAGCGTCAGAGGGGGTGTTTAAGAACTCCAGAAGCCCTAATCGCAAATGAAACAAAATGTCAGCAGGGGAAACTCGATGATAACATGGGCGTCTGTAAAGTTTTGCAATAAGTATTTTCATTGTTAGTCAAGTGAAGGCAACATGAACAGCATCACCTGCCGTGTTATGGTCGGGTGGTCTAGCACACAGGACTCATGATCTGGTGGCCAAGTCATCAGGGTGTGGGTTTGAATCTCGGTCATGACACTGGTAACCATGAGCAGGACATTTAATTATAATTGCTTCTCGTCACCCAGGAGTAAATGGGTGAGGGCAGAGATGTTTTTTTTTATTGACTTAGTTTGGCGTGGTGCTTTATATTTGGCAGCACTGGCTATTATGTATACTCCCAGGGGAGATGAGACGGTTTAAGGAATGAAATGATTGGCCCAATAGCAGGGAAACAATATTTGAGTGCTATGGGCGTCACTGTGTGACAGCTTTGAGCACTTAACAAAAATTGTCTAGTAGTATCAACCATAAACATAGCAGCTGTTTGAAGGGAATAAAAATCTCTTTTACTCAGCAATATTTTGATAGGAAAATAATACATTCAAATTTCAAAAGCAAACTACTCAACTATTTAACCCAAAGGTCAGTTATATGAAGATTTGTTTTTTTCTTCACATAATTAGGAGTTCCAAAAACGTTTGTCACCATCCATTTATAATAACTAGCCAAACCTCACCAAATACTGGAATTCATGAATGGTTTTAAAACTGAAAACACCTCGGGCAAATCATTTTGATGAAACTACTTTGATAACTATGATCAATCCTGACTCTAACAAAACCCAACACCAAAGCTATTGGACTCTGATTATGGTGGTATGCCTGATCCCATGTAAGGCATGATCAGTTAAGTGGTGCAGTCCTCAGTCCAACACCATACAGTAACCCAACACCCGAATTGTTGGGACTATGATTATGGTGGTATGCCTGATCCCATGTGTCGCATAATCAGTTAACTAGTACAGTTCAGCACCCTACAGTGTTCCAACACCCAAAGTGTTGGACTCTGATTATGGTGGTATGCCTGATCACATGTAAATCATGATCAGTTTATTAGTGCAGTCCTCAGTCCAGCACCATACAGTAACCCGACACCCAAACTCTGATTATGGAGATTTGCCTGATCACATGTAAAGCATGATCGATTTACTGGTCCAGTCTTCAGTCCAACACCATACAGTAACTCAACACCCAAACTGTTGGACTGTTGTGGTTGTATGCCTGATCCCATGTAAACCATCATCAGTTTACTGGTCCAGTCTTCAGTCCAACACCATACAGTTACTCAACACCCAAACTGTTGGACTGTTGTGGTTGTATGCCTGATCCAATGTAAAGCATGATCGATTTACTGGTCCAGTCTTCAGTCCAACACCATACAGTTACTCAACACCCAAACTGTTGGACTGTTGTGGTTGTATGCCTGATCCAGTGTAAACCATCATCAGTTTACTGGTCCAGTCTTCAGTCCAACACCATACAGTTACTCAACACCCAAACTGTTGGACTCTGATCATGGTGGTATGCCTGATCACATGTAAAGCATGATCAGTTTACTGGTGCAGTCCAGAACCAAACAAAACATGCACTTTGATTGTCATGGCTTGGAGTTGCTTGAAGTTCATGCAGGAGCAAAAGAACTGAAGATTTTGTGGTCATTTTATAAAAAAATATCAATTTGAGGAAGATGGAGTGGAATTGTGAGGACTTACCCTGGGCCTGAGCAAACGTTCAAGGCATCAGAGCAACAACATAACAAATAGGTACTTGAATTTCCTTGAAAGATGGGATGGAGAAATCCTGGGTTCAAATCACACCCGAGTAGTATTCTTGAAAGTGTAAGGGTTAATTTTTTGTTGGGAGGGGGAGACGGGTGTCGTGCTTTCTTTACTACAATTGCAAACAGCTTTTTATTTATGAAGGCAAACAGCTTACAGATTTATAAACTATAAAGAGTATAAACTTTTTTTAATTTTTTTTATAAAATATTTGTTTATCATATTACATTCTTTTGGAAGGCGTACTTATGTTTTTTTTCATGGAGCACTGGGCATTTTGTTTGGGGGTTGTGGTATGTGCCCGAGTTTGTTACTGAGGACTGTATTCAAAAGGGTTTACCCCACCCAACGTTGTGGGTCCACTTCATGGCCTCTCTCATTTGTTTTTGTTTTTCTAAAGAAGGTCAACCTTAATTATATAAGAATATTGTTTAAAGTGTTTAACAGAAAAGGAACTGGTCCTTTATCCATATTGTGTAACTTAGTACGATGTTGAGCCGAGTTGAAACTGCACCTGCAAAATATAATTTTCAGACATCTGTTTTTTTTTTTTTTTTTAACATTATACAAATTCATGCATTTACGCTTTATATAGAGCATTCCTTTTTGAAGTCCATTTACCCTCAAAAGTTAACTGACATAAAGAGGATAGATGTCGTACAACTTTATCATTATTTCTCTCTTTTTTATTGGGGGGGGGGGTCCGAGTTTTGATAGGGCTGAATTAGAATTTTTGGAAGGGTGACCGTTTTGGGGGTGTTTTTTTATCTGGCCCTGGTAAAACTAGTAATAATGTTAATTGGAAACAAATGTCTATTTTGGAAAGACCAAACAAATGTCCTCGCTCAAGGAAAGAAAAAGAAACTAATTTAAGAAGTATTCGGATCGCGTATCTTTTATTTTGAACTGAAACCCTTTTCCGCATTTTCAATGGATTAAAAGTGAAGAACTTTTAAATACCATGGGGTGGTCTTGAATTTACAGGCGTTAATAACAAAAATGCTGGGGGGGGGGGGCTTCTAAATTTGGATCGAATAAAATTTGGTTGTTGCAGGTTGTTGGAAAAACCCTTTCTGGAAACCTTTTCTGAGAAGCTTAATTTAGGCCGTGTTGCATCACTACCAATAATACAACTACATACAAGAGAAACGGTTATGCAAATTCGCGTAAGTGTCTTTCAAATTGTGGAATTCGCGCATGCCTGTGGTGGTCGCTAAACGGCCTTTTCTACGCCCAGTAGACCGATGTTGGAAGTCTACTCGGGCACAACTTCGCATATTAGACTCGCAGAAATACCATTGTGACTGGATTTTTCCCCCCGTTTTCCTTCTGTAACCTGCAGGATTTTTCGACAATCTCGGGGAATAATGTGGACTAAAATCTTGACTTTCTGCGTGGTTTTATTGCTGTATGGAGGCCGTGTTCGTGGCAGTGAAGACGGCACACCAGGCGACCAGACAAGGGCCCTTCAGTTTCTCCGCAACGTTCTGTCGAAGGTGAGTTTAAGAAATGGTCCGTTCTCGCAGCCTTAAATGGACATCGGTGTTGAATTTTAAAATTATTATTGCCGTCGGTGTTTTTCATTCAGCCACTTCTTGGCTTCAAATCCAACCCCATGTGTTGTAATGAAAGCGTTCTGTTTTTTAATGAAAAATGGTTTAGTTAGCCATGCCGTTATAATGGTTTGAGAAGTCTATAGTTTAACTTTAATGATTTTTCAAACGGTGGGATTGTTATAAATTGAGTTCGTACGTGAATAAGACAAGTTTTGTACGTCTTTAAATTTTAAAGACACGTCCATGAAATAATCGAACCTTGCGCCCGACTTTGGTTTTGACAACGGTTCAGCTGGCGGGTTCTTTTGCGACATGTTTGTTCTTTCTCGTTTCTCCTTCCTTGGAGAACCAGCCTTCCTTTCTCAAATGACGGAGAATGAGACGGAGAATTGTCTTATACTTTCGTTTAAAAATTTAGGGGCCATCCAGAACATGGCTAATAATTAATCAATGAGATTTGTTTTCTCTCTTCGATGGGAGGTGGGCCAAAAGAAAAACCTGAAAATTGAAATTCATTAAAAAAAAAAAAAAAAAAAAAGAAATTCATTTCTGATTAATGTACACATAAAAGTTGTTTGTTTAAGCCAACATTTTTTATATTGAAAACACAAAACACTGATTAGAGACATTTGATCTAAAATATCTGTTCCGTTTGACGCATTACTTTGTTCTTCAAAATATAGATTTATTTGAAGTAATTAGATATTTAAAAATCGAAATATTATGGCCGGAGTGGGTAAAAAAAAAAAGTTTTTATTTGTTTTTAATTAACCATTAAAGGGCCAATGAGAGAGGGGGAAACAGTGACTTATACCACAATAATGCCTCAGTACAAGTCATAACTATGACGGAAACAGTGACTTATATCACAATAATGCCTCAGTACAAGTCATAATTATGACGGAAACAGTGACTTATATCACAATAATGCCTCAGTACAAGTCATAACTATGACGGAAACAGTGACTTATATCACAATAATGCCTCAGTACAAGTCATAACTATGACGGAAACAGTGACTTATATCACAATAATGCCTCAGTACAAGTCATAACTATGACGGAAACAGTGACTTATATCACAATAATGCCTCAGTACAAGTCATAACTATGACGGAAACAGTGACTTATATCACAATAATGCCTCAGTACAAGTCATAACTATGACGGAAACAGTGACTTATATCACAATAATGCCTCAGTACAAGTCATAACTATGACGGAAACAGTGACTTATATCACAATAATGCCTCAGTACAAGTCATAATTATGACGGAAACAGTGACTTATATCACAATAATGCCTCAGTACAAGTCATAATTATGACAGGTTCATTCTTAAAAGACAACACTTGTAAATGAAATTGCATAAAATAAGACTTCTATGACTTTATTGGAGCATTTCATCAGGAGCTTACTTTAGGAAATGGTAATTTTTAATGTCATATTGACTCTTAATTTCCTTTTTGCCCTTGGACACGTTGCCTTGGATCAGGCGAGTTGGTCTCTTAAAAGTGTTTGAATCCGTTATTAAATGCATATGGTTAGATAGATAATTTATAAGCAGAGTATAATAATCCACAAAAACATGCCTCAAAATTGCACGGTTTTCTTTTCTTTATAGGTCACGAACTAACACAGTCAGCCATTGTATGGAGTCAAAACTTTGACTCCACGAAATGGCCCACCGTGTTTGTTCTAACATAAAAGGAAAACTGCAATTTCGAGGCATGTTTGTGTAGATCATTATATTCTGCTTTTAAATTATCTATCTAACCATATGCATTTCATAAAAAACGCTTTTCAACGACCAACTAGACTGATCCAAGGCAACATGTCCCTTTAATTCCCTTAAAAAGAGAGGGTATACTTTTGGTAATTTAAAACTTAAGACTGCATTAGTTTCTGCAAATGTGGGTATCTTTTTGTGTTTTCTGTGTGCTCGTCTATAATTCTTCTTTTTTTGATATCTTTGCTATTTTCCAGGACTCCCAGCAGTCACAAATTTTCAAGAAACTTGCTCTCGGTCGGTCCCGCAGGGATGCAGAAAAAGGTAAGAAGAAGAAAAATGTGTGAAGTTATAAAGTACAGCAAAGTTTAGAGGAATGACAAATCATAGATTTTTTAAAAGGTTTTGTTTTAGACTCGCCCCTCCCTAAATTTTTGTAACATACATTCTATAAAGTGGGGTGTCGTGGCCAGGCAGTCTAGGGCGATAGACTTAAGTTCTGTACGTTTAAAGAATGTGGGTTTCGATCCTTGCCTCATCTGCCACGACACTTGTGTCTTTGAACAAGGAATGTTACCATAAGTACAAATGGTTTCCTGTCCCAGGGAAATATAAATATTCTAGGTCCTTAAAGAAACACTTTGCCTTGGATCTGTCGAGTTGGTCTTTGAAAAGCGTTTGAAACCGCTTCAAAGTGTGGGTTCGAGTCCCAGTCGTGACACCTGTGTCCATAAGACACTGGACACTATTGGTATTTGTCAAAGACTAGTCTTCTCACTTGGTGTATCTCAAAATAGACATAAAATAACAAACCTGTGAAAATTTGAGCTCAATCAGTCGTCAAAGTTGCGAGATAATAATGAAAGAAAAACCACCCTTGTCACACGAAGTTGTGTGCTTTCAGATGCTTGATTTCGAGACCTCAAATTCTAAAACTGAAGTCTCAAAATCAAATTTGTGGAAAATTACTTCTTTATCGAAAACTACGTTACTTCAGAGGGAACTGTTTCTCACAGTGTATTATACTATCAACAACTCCTCATTACTCGTTACCAAGTAAGGTTTTATGCTAATAATTATTTTGAGTAAAAACCAATAGTGTCCACTGCCTTTAAGCAAGACACTTAACCATTACTTCATCTTTGGATGGGATGTTAAGTCGATGGTCTCGCGTGTTGTGTAAAACACATACAAGAAACCAGTGCACTTATCGAAAAGAGAAGAAGCTCGCCCTGGTGTTCCTGGTTTGATTGGCAGCATATTGCGCCACAGCAACTTGTAAACCATTACATGATGCTATAAAGGAATAGGTTTCATACTTCAAAACGTAGCTCCACATACCTTGCAGGACAAAATACTGAGCGCTTTGGTACGCCCCTAGGGACGTGATAAAGCACTATATAAAAACCTAGTATTAATATTTCTATTATTATTACTACATTGTTTCGTTCTCAGAATGTGGTGGAACAGTCCAAGTTGAAGTGGGATCTTTCCAGTCTCCTGGCTTCCCAAGAGGGTATGCTCAAGACCTCCTCTGTGTATGGACAATACAAGCTCCAGCTTCAAAACAGGTATGCCATAAGGAACCACTCATCAAATTTATTTCAAATATCAATTAATATACCACAAGGGAAACTGACTATAGGATTTGAAACTTTGCATGGTGGAAGTTTAACTAAGAGAGGTTTGCGGTAACACCATGTGACTATCTCTTTTGAGTAGTGTTGGCTCTGAAAAGAACCAGTGGTTAAACACTCTACGTTTCGATCAGTATGCTGAAGAACGTCTTCAGGAGAACGCAATTAGGTATTCACATGGTGTTACCGCAAACCTCTCTTAGGAAACTGACCAGGAATTTTTTTTTAATATTTTGGGATTCAACAAAGACAACTTTACTAGATCAGGACTCTAAACCGATGACCTCTGGTTTAACATTCCAGCGCTTTACCAACTGAGCTATCTAGCCCTATTGTCTCTCTCACTACTGTGTCAACTTGTTCGAAGCCATGCAACTGTTAGCTGTCAGGTTGCCAGGAATCACACCCAAATTTACAATACAACCATTTTTAGATGCGGCAGCCAGGGGATCACCGTTAGGGGAATTAGACTTTTGGTGTTGACAAAACAGATATCCACAAGGATATTGACGAGCAAGTTGGTTTGAGTTCTGTGAAAAATAACTACAGGCATAACATTCATAGGACTTGGGGAAAGTACTGAATATTCAGTGCTTTATACACACATTTGTGTAAACCCAAATAATATTCTTTATTTAACTTCTATCTACGTAACATTGGTTCTTCTTTCTTCCCATCACAGGTGCTGCTCCGCTTCATGTCGTTCGATGTCAAAGGGGGCTCTAGAGGTGTCTGCAACCCGGGAGAGGATTACGTCATGATGCGAGACGGCTCAAGAACGGGAAAGAACCTCGGGATATTCTGCAACGCTTTAATGTCAGAATCGCCCTTGCCGTCAGCTATTCTTTCCGTCACCAATGAAGTTTGGATCATCTTCCACACAAACCGCAGAGACGAAGGGAAAGGTTTCCTACTCAGCATCCAGGCTGTGACCTCGGTGAAATTCTCGGATTACATTGCCGATCAGATAACCTTTGAACCAAGTACAGAGGCTGAGTCATCCTCGGCAGGAAGACCATCAACGGAAGTCATTGAGACCACCAAAGCACCTACAACATTGCTGCGTCGATTATCTGTTAATCCAGCAACCACCTTTCCTTTTACTCAAGAGAGTGATCAACTAACAATCGCACCAGGAGACAAATTTTCTTTTGAATCAGTTGCAATTGGTAATCCCCAATTGGGCACTTCTTTTTTCGGAAATAGCATGGGCTCTTTTGTAGGCTACACAAATCCACCTCCATCGGATACGCCTACGACTGTGACTGACCTCATCACACACCCTGATTTAACACAGACCCTCCCTAAAGACACAACTGATAGCAGAAGTCAACCACAAAGCACCTCTCAGTTACAAACAGTATCATCAACTGATGGGGTAACTTCACATCATGAACTTCAAACTGGGCAGCCTATAATGCAATCAAAAGAGCAATCTACAGTCTTAACCAAAAGTTTTGGTGTAACGAACAAACAACAAGAGGCTACTGAAACTGAACTGCTACCCGTCGCCCAAACCGAACTAAAGTTTCTTACTGGAACTGAGCAGATATATCTACTTCAATCTGATGAAGAATCTGTAAGTCTGCCTGACTTGCAACAAGCAACTGGAGTTACGCTGCTACCTGTTACTGAGCCTGAACAATACACTGTGACTCAAGTTAGAGACGTTTCTGATGCTAAACAGCCGTCCGTCTCTAATACAGATTCAGTAACTAAGTCTTGGCAACAGTTTGTGACTCAAATTGAAGAGCTTCCAGTCACTGAAGTTAAACAGGAACCTTTAACTAAACCTGATGAGCTACAACCTTCAACAAGATCACTACCTACGGAACAAGAAACAATAACTCTAACAAAACAACTCCTCTCTACCTCCAATCTGATACCAACAACACAGCCTGGTCCACAAATTGTTACTCAAACTGGAGAACTTACCAATCTGAATGGATTACAGGAACTAACAAGCTCTTGGCAACAAATTATAAGTCAAACAGTAAAGCTGCAAACTCATGCCAAACAGCAACCAGTTACTAAATCAAATGGACCCCAGCTCGTAACAATGCTTTTGAAAGAGATAACTGTTCCAACTATACAACCATCAGTGAGTGAAATAGATAATCAAGAACCTGGTATTCAAACTGGAAAACAAGTTGGAACTGAGTCCTACAAAACTCAAAGTTTAACTATGGCCAAAACAGATGTTCAGCAGCCTGTTACTCCAGCTGAACAACTTCTGACTGAGATCTATGAACTACAACCTGTAACCATGAGAAGGCAGCAATCTGATTCACCGACTGGACCACTTGATCCACTAACAGACAAACCTCAGTATTTAACCGAACCGGATGAAAGTTGGATCAGAACTGAACAAGACATCGCTACTCAGACTGATGCTGGCGATATTGGAACTCAACAGCCCACTGAAATGTTCACTTATCAAGAGCAAGGTTCTACTGCAGAATACCAACCCATAAGCACAACAGAAGTCATAGTTTCCAATGAGCCGAAAGAAACAATCTCCCAGCAGCATCTCCCCTCTTCAGCCAAGTCAGCATCCACTACTGAACAGCACCTTGATGTTAAAACACAATGGCAAGCCCTCACCACAGAACAGCGCAGACCTACAACAGATCCAGAAGCTGATAGACAGGTCACTGTTCCTCCATCAGTTCCTCCAACTCTACCACCGCCTCCTCCATCTCTACCACCACTGCTTCCAACTCTTCCACGTCTAACACCACTGCTTCCATCGCCACCACCTCCCTTCTCCTTCCCAGATATTACCCCGGAACCGGGTTTCCCCTCAAAGGAATTTGACCACCCTCTCACTCAGTCTCTGTCCCAAGTATTTAACACTTTGGTCAATGTGAACTTACATGATAGAAAGAGCATAATACAGGCCTGCCAGAATCTGAACGAGACGATGAATGAAACGCTGGAATCCTTCAAGTCTCTACCACGGCTGGTACAGGGTTTAGAATACACTAAATCATTACTCACAGCAAGCCTTCCAGTTGAGATGCTCAGTGTCAACTTCTCAGGAGATGCAGCTCTTGATAATCCGCAGTTGTTCCAATTTCTGCTCATACAGAGTTTGGAAGACGGCGTTTCAGAGATTATAACACAGGCCAGTCAGTTCTTGAATTACACCATTCAGAATGTTTCCCGCATCCAGTCTGATATACCTGAAGCATCATGCATTCGAGGTTACTCCCAGCAGCTTCTGAATGCTCTACAAAGAGACACGAGTATCACTGGAAGCCTTGCCTTAGTTAATGAGGTGTTTAACGACCTGTTCGGAGTTAATATCACTAAAAAACTTCCGCCTAGAGTTGATGATTACCAACCTGACTTAGCTCCGGACGAAGAGCCCTGGGACTTTAATCAGGTGATCACCAACCCCTCGGGTGAGCTTCAATCCCCAAACTATCCCGATGCATACCCCATGGGTGTTCGCTATCGTTGGAACATCACAGCTAGACCACACGGATTAATCTCTCTCAATTTCACCCATTTTGATCTGGATTCAGCACTGATAGATAATCAATGTGACAGCCGATATGCACATATTACAGTTGTTGATGGATCTGGTCTAGAAACTGAAAGGAAACATGTGTATTGCGGTCAAGAAGTACCTGAACAAATAGTGTCATCTTCAAACTTGCTTATTGTGATGTTTATAAGTAGTTATGGATATGGTACAGGGTTCCATGCTGATTTTGCTATGCATAAACTGGGCGATTTTGGGGGTTACCAGTATTCAAAAACAGTGGTGCCTGATCGTGTGTGTGGAGGTGTTTTGACTCAACGGAGAGGTAGTATAAAGTCGCCAAACTACCCTGGAGATTTTGAAACCAGTGTTGATTGCCAATGGATTGTAACAGTAGAAGCTGGACTAACCATCTCCCTCAATTTTACCGATTTCAACTTGGACTCGTTTCCAGTCGACAATTGGTGCAGTGAAAGCTACGCTCATGTGAAAGTAGATGACGGAAGCCATGGGAGTAGTCGTGTGTACTGTGGGCAAGAACTTCCACCACTTTTCATATCGTCGACAAATTCTATAACCATCTCATTTGTTGGTATGTATGGTTCTGGTGGAAAGTTCTTCGCATTCTACGAAGCTATCAAGCAAGATTCAAAGCCCCTCTTAACATCAAGTCCAGATGTTCCATCAACAGAACCAGTGCACCCCTGTGGAGGAAACCTGGAGGACTCAACAGGCGTCATTCAGTCACCAAACTACCCTGGAGATTTTGAAACCAGTGTTGATTGCCAGTGGATTGTAACAGTAGACTCTGGACTAATCATCTCCCTCAATTTCACTGATTTCAACTTGGATTCTTTTCCAGTCGACACCTGGTGCAGTGAGAGCTACGCCCATGTGAAAGTAATTGATGGAAGCCATGGGAGTAGTCATGTGTTCTGCGGCCAAGAGGTTCCACCATATTTTATCTCGACAACAAATACAATAAGCATCTCCTTTGTTAGTATGTTTGGTTACGGTGGAAGGTTCCACGCATTCTACAAAGCTATCAAGCAAGATTCAAAGCACCTCGTAACAGCAATAACAGAACCACAGCACCCCTGTGGAGGAAACCTGGAGGACTCAACAGGCGTCATTCAGTCACCAAACTACCCTGGAAATTTTGAAACCAGTGTTGATTGCCAATGGATTGTAACAGTAGAAGCTGGACTAACCATCTCCCTCAATTTCACTGATTTAAACTTGGACTCTTTTCCAGTCGACAACTGGTGCAGTGAAAGCTACACTCACGTGAAAGTTATAGATGGTATCCATGGGAGTAGTCATGTGTTCTGTGGGCAAGAGGTCCCGCCACTCTTCATCTCATCAACCAACACATTAACAGTAACTTTTGTTAGTATGTACGGATACGGCGGAAGGTTCCATGCAGTTTACACAGCTCTTCTGCAAGACCGAATCAAGCCAACGGAATCAGTGTGCGGAGGGAATTTCAACAAGACAAGAGGTGTCATTCAGTTGCCAGACCACTTGGAAGGAGAGTTTGAAATGGGTTTGCGCTGCCAGTGGAACATTACAGTGGACATCACTGAGGTCATCTCCTTTATTTTCACCGAGTTCAACTTAGATTCTCTCCCCATTGACGACAAATGTAACGAGGGTTATGCCCATGTTAAGGTAGTGGAAGGCTCGGGAAAGAGCAACATCTACTGTGGACAAGAGATACCTCTGTCATTCATCACCACCACAAATACGCTTCTTGTTGTTTTTGATAGTTCATATGGATACAGCGATCGCTTTCGAGCAGTTTATCGTGCTTACCAAGTGTATGATAGTGGCTCAGGAGACCCTAAGCTGGGTATTGAGCCTTCCTCTATGTCAGTAACCGAACCTTTGTGCGGGGGATCGTTCAACCAGCCAAGTGGTAGCATTCAGCTACCGGAGCAGACCAGCGATAACTGCAGGTGGAACATAACGGTTGAATCTGGATGGATTATTCTCCTAACTTTCACAACGTTCGATATTGATTCCTACACGGTGGACGGACAGTGTGACGAGAACTACGCTCATGTCAAAGTGACGGATCAGCAGTCGTCGAACATTTTCTGTGGCCAAAATGTCCCGCCTCAAGTCACTTCCAGATCGAGAACACTGATTGTGGACTATGTTGGGGTGTATGGTTATGGGGAAGGTTTTGAGGCATCTTACGTCATACGAGATGCTGATTTTGCGACGCTTGAGGCCAGCCAAGTTACAGATGCTGTTTCTTCCCCATCCGCATCGACCCAGGCACAAATACTAACTGATGAGACTTTGTATCAGTGTGGTGAAGACCTCAATCTACCATATGGGACAATTCAATCTCCTTCCTACTTGGGTGACCAAGCCACTGGTGGGAGAACTTGCAGATGGACCATCACAGTGGGAGACAACTTACTGATTCAGCTTGCCTTTACAGACTTTAATCTAGATTCAATGGCCATAAACGGTGAGTGTGACCAACGGTACGACTATCTCAAAATAGTAGACGGCGAGACACAAGTTGGCAGCTCTGAGTTTGTTTATTGTGGTCAGGATATCCCAAACATTTACGTGTCGTCATCCAACGATCTGATTGTAATTTTCTACACCAGTTATGGATACAGTGGTGGTTTCACTGCCGAATACAAAGTCGTTGAGCCGGACAAGATCCTACCTAATACGTTCTCACCTTCCACATCCAAGTCAACACAGGCACATCTAACTGATGAGTCTTCGTATAAGTGTGGAGGAGACCTCAACCTACCATATGGGACAATTCAATCTCCTTCCTACTCTGGTGACCAAGCCACTGGTGGCAGAACTTGCAGATGGACCATCACAGTGGGAGACAACTTGCTAATTCAGCTTGCCTTTACAGACTTTAATCTAGATTCAATGTCCATAAACGGCGAGTGTGACCAACGGTACGACTATCTCAAGATAGTAGACGGCGAGACTAAGGAGTTTTTATATTGCGGCCAGGATATCCCAAACATTTACGTGTCGTCATCCAACTATCTGATTGTAATCTTCTACACCAGTTATGGATACAGTGGCGGTTTCACTGCCGAATACTCAGTCATGGAGCCAGACAGCATATTAACCAATACCTTATCACCTTCGACATCCAAGTTGCCATCGGCTGTTGAACCTCATGAGTGTGGTGGAGATATTTCAACACCTACCGGGGAAATCAAATCTCCAAACCCTGGTGATTACACCACTGGTGTTAACTGCGTATGGAAAATCACTTTGGATGCTAGCTCAAAGGTTGTACTGAGGTTCACGGTTTTCAATGTAGATTCTATGCCTGTTGATAATGAATGTGACACAAGATACGCTCATGTACTTGTAGTTGATGGCAGCAGTGAAGAGACAAGTCCAAAACATGTCTACTGTGGTCAAGATCTTCCAGAGGACTTTGTGTCAACCAGTAATTCATTAATCATCGCTTTCATCAGTCAATATGGCTATGGGGGAAGATTCAAAGCAGGTTACTCTCCACTCGAATTGGAAGACGACTACCTCATACTCCTTCCGTCAACTTCAATTCCATCCATTCTAGGCTGTGGTGGTATTCTGGACTCTCCTGATGGTGTAATACAATCCCCAGATTTATCCACAATGGAAAGGACTCAAAGCATAAACTGCAAATGGTACATAGAGCTGCAGGAGGCTGGCACCATCACCATTGTCTTTGAATACTTTGACTTGGATTCTGTTTTATTTGAGAACGGATGTGAGGAGATGTATGCCAACTTAAAGATCATCGACACAAGTACCGGTGTGTCTCAGGTGTACTGTGGTCAGGAAGTACCCCCAAGCTTTGTAGCATCAACTAATGAACTGTTGATCGTCTTCAGTGGATTGTATGGGTTTAGTCGAGGCTTCCGTGCAGAGTATCACTCTACTCAACCTCTTCTAAGTGTTGACCCAACAACTGTTTCTGTTTTACCAACATCTGTTTCAGCTGTAGAAAGCCAGCTTCCAGCCTGCGGCAGTATTCTAAGAGAAGACTATGCTGAATTTTCAACCCCAGGCTATCCTAACTTGTACCCTTTCAATACCATTTGCTCATGGCATATCTTTGTCGATAGCACGCACTTCATCGCCCTCAAGTTTCTTGACTTTGATATTGACAATCCCATGGTGCAACCGGATTGCTCTATTCACTACTCATACGTCAGAGTCAGCTACCAAGGAGAAAGCGGCATCCAGGAAACCCATCTCCTCTGTGGAAGTGAACTGCCTGAAATATTGAAAATGAGAACGCATTCGGCGGTGGTGTATTTCAAAAGTAACCTTGGTATGGGACAAGGTTTTAAAGCTTCATATCAAGCATACAGTCAATCCAGCAGTGATGTTTGGGCAACCGCAATACCACCTGCTACTGTAAGTGTTATATCCCCCTTGGTCTTAATTGCACAATCTGGACAGATTCTCTCACCAAACTACCCAGTGCAGTTCCCGCACAATGTGGACAAACTATGGATCATCAGACCAGCTCGTCAGACATTCATCACTCTCATCTTTGAAGATATCGACTTTGATGCAATAACTGGTGAGAGCGGACAATGCAATACATTGTACACCAATGTGGCCCTCACTACCTTCAACATCGACAGAGGATACTCAGAATTTCTCATCTGCTCAAATCAAATGACGACCGCTGTGTATTCGTACGGTGAGCTTAAACTGGCGTTCCATAGCACCTATGGCATTGGTCGTGGATTTAGAGCAACATACTCGTCTGACATTCGTTTTGGAGATTTTGGGTTTGTCACCGAAGAACCAGATACACCAACACCTATACAAAGCCAATCTACCTATAAGGAATATGTCATGAATACCCGGAATCCCATAGTGGAGATCACAGATGGGTGCCTGTATACCCTGACACAAAGCAGAGGTCACTTTTCGTCGCCAGACTACCCCAGTATGTATCCACAGGAGGTAGTGTGTCAGTGGATCATGCTTGCTCCTAGTGGTTGGCTTGTACGTCTGGACTTCTCCCAATTCCTACTGGACTCTGACGACTCTCCTCCTTGTGATACTAAATACTCCCACCTTGTCATCACCACTTCTGACGCCTATGGTGGGAGAGACTACACTTACTGTGGTCAACAGCTACCGCCCAGAATCATCTCTCCAACTAACAGGTTGGTTGTGACTTTCAGAAGCATGTTTGGTATAGACTTTGGATTTGTTGCGGCCTATCAATTCATCAGTGCGGAGACATATCAAGGATCTTTCGGCCCAGTTTTCATTGACAGAGACGGAAATACAGGTCATGGGTCAGATGCTGAGAAAACAACATCACCCATGAGCTCTCAGGAAGAGGACAGTGCTGCTCGGGTTACTGAAGGCAGTCTTATTGGTGATACTCCTTGTGAACGAGTTTTCAGTAATCCTGAAGGAGTCATCCGCTCGCCGTACTTCCCTCAGGGTATGCCTCAAGGAGAAGAATGTACATGGACCATCACTGTACCAGGAGAGAAAGGAATTCATCTGTCTTTCCTGGACTTTTACCTGGATGACTACGAGGTTGACACATCCACTTGTTCTGAAGATTCTGCCTCGGTTAGTGTTTTAATGGATGGCAGTCTCTATGAGTTTTGCGGGAACGTCCCACCGTCTCCTCTCATCTCAACTGGAAACTCTATCATCGTCGAGCTTAAGACAATGTCAGGAAATGGTCCAGGCTTCAGGATGCACTTCATCGATGCCAGCCTAGTGTCTGCCGACTCGGTAACATCCCATAAGACTGGAGACATCACGGAATCAGGTACTTCAGGAGTAGACTTCCGATTTCTTGGAGACGATGGCATGACTGTCCCGCCCAATGGTGACAAGAGGGATTTCACGCAACCTGATAGGGAGCGGGTCAACGTGCCAGTTCCGCAGTCAGATGACCCTTCAGCCATAACTGCTTCAACTCCGGTGTCAGGTGTGGAAGATGAGGTGGGGTCGACGGGTACCATCAACACGACGACCGTCAACAAGGACAACATGGAAACCTTGTCAGGGTATACCTCAGTAGCTAAGACAACTGGCACTGCAAGTACAGCTGATGCAGGAGGTAAATTTTCATCTCTCATTTATTTGTAGTTTATACTTTCTGCGAATGCTACAGCAAAACAAATGTTTACGCCACAGCCCTGTTTTTGCTGTGAATGTTTTGCAGGAGTTGAGCACATTTTCACTGATGCGAATAATTTGTTGCGAATTTGTGATGTCAAAGTTCGTATGGCCTTTGCATTCGCAGAAAGTATGAACCTGGCTTAACTAGCGTCATACTTCGAAGAGGGCCTGGTTATTGCCAGAGTGCCTCTTTAAATCCTCTGCATAATAGGACTATCAGTCTCTCTCTACAAGGCGCTATTTACCCCCAAAAAGGCAGGCGTGATAGTCTCCCTACTCTAGTCTGATATCAGATTTGTTTGCCCATGGGAAAAAAACAAACAAATTTGTGGTTGAATAGAATGAAAAGTTCATTGAAGCCTGCACCATATTTTCCAAAGTTTCTGTCTTAAAAGATGTATTTGAATGATGAAACACAAGCAAATGTCAGCTTTGGAGCTGAGAGTGGGAAAACTTGCAAGGTGCAGGAATTACTAAGGTTGGTGATGCAATAACTCTAATTGAATAGGCTGCAATATGTGTTCATTATAACAATAATATTAGAGGTCCTATAATTTCTCTTGTAAGGTAGCATTGAATCAAACTTTCATGCGTAAGTTAGATTTGGATAATGTCTGAGACAATGATTTGCTTTACTCATATGTTCCCACTTGAATTTGAATTTGTGCCATACACATGTATTTGCAAGTTTCCAGTCTTAAGCAAAAGCTTGCCCCGAATCATCTGACATGAAAACTGCCTCTGCTTAGTCTGATGTATTCTGAATTCAAACTTAGGTAGTGAATTGTGACTAAGCAGATCATTTTGCCAGACACGATTCAAATCTCACTCACAAATGGCTGATTAACCCACCCATTATACGGACCAAACAGGGCCCAATTTCATGACTATATTACCGTGAGCACAGAATTGGCACTTACGGAAGCAGGGAATTATGTGCTTACGGCAAGCGTATTTCATGGGTTATGGCAAATTTTGGCTTCTGCGCGTGCGTACTCAACGTTACTGCGCGAAATTCGGCACTTGCACGTAAGCGGGGAATCGTGATCGTAAGCGCAGAATTCAGCGGTAAGTAGAGCTATGAACTTGGGCCCTGGTCCATCACTATGTTAAGTGCGTAATATTTTTTCAAAAGCTCTTTGTGTGTGTGTTTTGCCCACTCAGATGTACTGACCAGCCACCAGCTTCGCGTCACAGCGATTGTCTGCGGCAGTGTGTCCTTCATTCTTTTCTTTCTACTCATCCTCCTCACTACCATCTGCATATACAAGAGACGTAGGCGTCACTCCAGCAAAACTGTCAACATGGGACAATCAGAGAAGAACTACTGGCAGAACTACAAGTCCTGGGCCCGGGAGTACACCGGCGGTCCGAACAAGCTAGAGGTGGCTGATGAGGAGGGGGTGGAAGCAGTACCAATTCCAGAACAGGAGAGGTTGGTTTGATGGTGACTGTTCTCAGGCACTCTTGGCTGCAGTAGCTAATTTCATGGCTCTGCTTAGCACCGAATTATGCACTTATGATCACCGCTCTCCACTTACTGCGCAAGCGCCAAATTTATGTGCTAGCTGTGTAAGCAAAGAATGCACACGCACAAGCAACAATTTCCTGCTTACGCATGAAATTTGCTTGATGTTAGTGCGGAATTCCCTGCTATTGTAAGTGCTGATTCTTTGATCAATCCTCTGTTCAGGGTGGTGACTTTCATTAGGCAGTTCTAACCAATTTTTTGGCGACTTTGCTCCAATGTCATGTTAAGTTTTTTGATGCACTCGTTTTCCAAAAGATGGAAAAAGTTACAAGTACCTTTACCTCATGTAATTGTGTAAAATATCATTTCATTTGATACTCTTTACATCATGATGTCATCAGATTTCACAAAGAAATGGGTCTGTTATTCCAAAGAGGAAATTGTTCGCACCCTGTCAAAAGGTCAAATTCAATCTCTGTCTATAAACTCTACCAATTGGAAAAGTGAGTGTGCCACAAAGCTAAATTTGACATTTGAGCCTTTTTTAAGATTGGAATGCCTGACCCAGTGACAAGCAATTGGCATTTGGGCCTACAACCCTCAGTCCTTCTGAATCCTTTGTTACAGCAAAGTGAAATGAGAAGGGTTCAGGGCCCAATTTCATAGAGCTGCTTAGCATTAAAATTTGCTTAGCATGAAATTTCTTCCTTGATAAAAACAGGATTACCAACAAAATTTCCACCAGATTTTCAGGAAAGCAAACAACAGCTGAATACCAGTAACAAGCAATATGCATGAATGGATATTTGGTTGGTAATCCTGTTTTTATCAAGGAAGAAATTTTATGCTAAGCAAATTTTTGTGCTTAGCAGCTCTATGAAATTGGGCCCAGGAGGGTTAGGGTTAAGGTAATGAATTATTCTTTCAATAGCGATAGGTGAATTTTGAATGTAAAAGCAAGAGATAAGAAACTGAATGTGCTGTAAAGGGTTGGGAAAATAATAGTTTCCTTTGGTGGACTAAAATTTCTCTGGCAAAAATTATAACAATGGGAGACTTTTGAACGCCAGGTGGCAGCATACCTAACAGGTTAATTTCCATAGACCTTTTCGCAAATGGCCATTGCGCAAGCGCTAACGATTGTATGAGGTGCATGCTGGTCTAGCTATTTTTCTCGGTAATGTGCGCATGGTCAAAACTAAAACAGAAGACCTTATCGCAACTAGTGGTACGCGCACATTAGGTGTGGAATGAGGTGCATAGACCAGCATGCACCTCATTCCACACCTAATGTGCGCGTACCGAGTAGTTGCGATAAGGTCTTCTGTTTTAGAGAAAATTGATTTGACCTTGTACGTCTGCTTCCACCAAGCATCCCGAAAGTAACCCGTTATACTGTGGGCTCATTTCTATCTGGCAGAATGTTTAATAGATGGGTTGCAATACGCGTCGTTGACCGCCATATTTGATGTATTTTACACGTGAAAAGTGCACGCCTGTACGCGCTGCGCATGACTATCGTGCAATTTTCACGTGTAAAATACATCAAATATGGCAGTCAATGACGCGTATTGCAACCCATCTATTACTATACTGGTATCATTTAAAAACTATGGTTGTAAATTGCGCTAAAGTACTATAAGTATTTCATAACAAAAAGGTGATCTTTAAGATCACCTTTATAAATGATCCATTTCGAAGTGAGACAAACTCTGCTACCAAAGTGTTTTGTTTATTTTGCTTTCTACAATGCAATAAATTGTAAATTTATTTATTTATGTGCAGTTAAAAGGTTGTGAAGAGAAATTTATAGACTTTATTTAAGAATAAGATTGAGATGAAAAGATAAGATTGCTTTCAAGAATTCATAATAATTTTCAATTTGTATTTCCAAGAGAGAAATAATAATATTCTTTATAATATTCAGAATAATAGTCTCTATATTATAGCGACTGCAGTTTGGATTTGTCTCATAAAATTTGTTGTCAAAGTTACACCATAAAAGGTTTAAAACCATTAAAAAACTTTACAGGCATTGCACATTATTGGTAATTATTATAAAATAATTGTAAGAAAAAAACTTAGAAACAAACAATGGAGAGCTGATGACAGTATAAAACATTGTGAGAAAAGGCTCCCTCGGAAGTAAGGTAGTTTATGAGAAAGAGGATATTTCTCACTCAAATATTAAAAGACTTTATGGATTAGGCATCTGAAAGCACACACTTTTTTGTGACAAAGGGTGATTTTCTTTCATTACTGTCTTGCAACTTCAATATCAAATCAAGTCAAAATGTACTCAGGTTTGTTACTTGATGCATATGTTGGGACACACTTAGTGAGAATACTTGTCTTTGACAATTACCAAAGGTGTCCAGTGCCTTTAAGAGATTTAAAGATTTGGCTTCAGCTGATAGAGTTTGTTGTAAACAATACACCATGCTGTGTGTGCTTTCTGATACCAGTAACCTTGGTGAGAATGAGTCGAAAGCGAAGGCACTTAACCAAACAATTTCACTTTGTGGAAACCCCCCTCACCTCTCTGGTTAAAGCCATTGGACAATTTCGGTACAGAATTTTTTTTTAAAGCTTACAGGGTTTACTGAAGGTAATGGTTAAAGACTTCTCTTGAAATATTAATCCATGAAATGGCAAAAATGTGCGGAATCAAGGGTGGGTTTTCCCATTATTTTCTCTCGACTCCGATGACTGATTGAGCCTAAATTTTCACAGGTTTGCTATTTTGTATAGAAGTTGTGATACACGAAGTGTGGGTCTTGGACAATACTGTTTACCGAAAGTGTCCAATGGCTTTAAGCCACAGCTTGGAGGAATAGAACATTAATTTGAGAGTTATGTAGTTAAATTTGAAGACAAATTAGAATAAGGACCTATGGTATAAACGCAAAAAAGTAGTTAATGTTCTGACATTTCGACCCTAGCAGAGTCTTTCTCGACCCAAGAAGAGTCTTTCTCTTTCTTTTTAGCCTCTGAGAAAGACTCTGCTAGGGTCGAAATGTTCAGCCATTTGAGAACTATTTTTTTGTAGTTAAATTTGTGTACTTTTGTTCAGTCATTCAGGAAAGAATATATAAAAATCAAATGAATTAATGATGTACAGAAAAAATAACAGAGTAAATTAAAATATTTCTGAAAAGATATTTTGTTACATTGTTTTATAAAGGAAGGAGTTTCAGTTGAATAAATAATTCTCTGTGAAATTATCCACTTTGAAAGCCAGTTGAGTTCTTTGCAGTTATGTAGACAATGGTTAGAGAATTAAAGGGCCACACCACCACATGTTCATGTCCTACAAGTGTTACTCACTGATTAATGTTTTGGTCTGGAGGGGGGTCAGGGGTTGACGCTGTAATTAGCCATGCAAAAAGAACCTTTGCCCTCTCTCTTTTAGCCCCCCCCCCCAACATGGTTAGAGAATTAAAGGGCCCACACCACAAGTAAAATACTGTATGCAGAGGGAAGCGTACCATGAGAGCCGATGTTCATGCCCTTCCAGTGTTACTCGCTGATGAATATTTTGGTCTGGAGGGGGTCAGGGGTTGAAGCTATAAGCCAGGAGCCCCCACTAAGAACTTTTGCACCCCCACCCCTTGCCCTCATACTAATAATAATAATGCATTTATAATGTGCGACCTATCTAGTGAACAAGATCTGAGGCACAGAACCCCCCAAAAAACATTAATAACAAAAGAGAAACAATTATAGGACACAATGACAATTTATACAATGAATAATCCAAGTCTAATAAATAATCCAAGTGTATGTTGAGTAAAATAAATAGGTTTTCAGCAAGTTTTTACCCCCCCCCCTCTTGCTCACCCCAAATGACAGAAAGTTATGAAATAAGGCTTTTATTATATAAGCCTGAAGGCCCCCCCCCCATGCTCAGAACCCTTTGCCCCTCCCCCTGCAACGAGGGGGGGGTGGCTCAATCTAATAAAAACATTTATTTGTTTTTGTATTTTACTTTGCCTGAGGGAGGGGGGGGGCATAGAGAGGTGGAAACGGCTTCCGGGGGGGGGGGGGGGATGACATCCCATTCCCCCTAGTTATGCCATTCACATAACCGCTATGCCCTAAGTACCCCCCCCCCCCCCCCACCCCCACGGTCCCCCCCGCCCCGCCCGCCTCCCTCAATCCGCTTTAGTTTTGCCAGAAGTTTTTTACTTGCCCATTGCAACTTTATTCGAAAAAAATAAGTGTAAGTTATTAGATTTTAGTTTTAGGAAGGACTGATCGAGACAGTGGATAGTGTTTGGCAATCAAATAAACGTCAAATCAATACTTTTTCACCATAATTTAGGGGGAAATAATTACCGAAGCCACATCTCCCATGCTGAAACATTTTGTAATTTAAATGCCCCAGCAGCGAACAGCGCCCTCAGTGTCTCGTGACGGCCCCGCGTTCTCTCCGGCAGCGTGGCCGAACTGGTAGAAGAAGAACGGCCAAATGGCTCTGAAAAAAATGCCTGAAAATCACTTAAATTGGACCCAATTTGTTGCGACAAGTACACATTTCAAAAGGGTAGGTACTCTACTATAGTGTGTGTTGTTAAAATTGCGAAATATTAGTTTGAAAATGCATTTTTTTAAGTATTAAAATCGTATCAAGATCTAAGACGAAATTATCAAATCTTGAAAAGTTCCCAAGGTGGCGCTGCAGATGGGACACAAAATCATTGGCGGGCTCTCTATGTGTTTAAATAAAAACATAAAAATACACGCAAAATTTAGCACATATTCAAAATTAAAATATAACTTATTTTGGGGGCGAGTTTGTGTTGAACAAATCTTTGTTAAATATTACATTCATTCTTGAACCTTTTGTATAGAGCTTTCCTGATCCTGCCACCATTTTTCTACTCTTTTTTACAAAATAATCTTATTATTATTAATTAAAATAAATTATAGGCTATGCTATTTTAGTCCCTATTTCATTCTAAAAAGTCATTTAAACGAGTCCACCTACACATCATTTTAAGGTATTTGTATCTGTTCGGTACTGCACACAAACTCCACTATCGGGATATCAATGGTGCGTGGTGGCTATAGTACTACGTGGATTAATAGTGGGCCCGGTATTTGTATATTAGAGGGTAAAGTAGGCCAAACTTTGACGTTGAAGAATGCTACAAATACAGCGTTTAAACAATTACAGTTCTGTACAGACCATTTTCCTTTGATTTGCCTGCAGTAAAAGGGGGGGGTGTACATTTGATAGTTTTTTGGTACTCCCCGTGAGCCTTATAGGGTACTAACATTTTTGGCCCCCTTAACGCTAGGTTGTTAGGTAAATATTATGTGGTCTTTGCCTCCAACAATAACTTAAATTTCCTTTGTACACAACTAAAACTTTTCCAACAAACTGAATATGTATTAATTATGATGCTTGACGATGTTTGCATTGTCGTATCATCCAGGCGTAGTGCTCTGCCTACCGCGGCGTCGCTGTGCACGGTAGGCAGGACACCTGTCTACAGCAGAGTCATCTAAGAACACTCAACATGATGGATGGTCTCAGTGACTGTCTTAATAATCATACTTTTTCAGTACAAAAATCATCGTGGGTACAATTTCATGCTTAAATATGGAGAGGCCAGTAGGCGGTTTTCAAGCCATTTCTATTGGTATTTTTGTCATTTGGGGGCAATTGTATGTGTGATAATCATAGAAAATTGTGATTTCCTGGGTGCGATGACTTACAAAATGTATCTGGAGTACAAGTATGAGTGGGAAGAGAGGAGTACAGCGCCCCAGTAACTGGGTCTAGTTTTTGAGAAGGTACCAATAAAGTTAACAAAATTGAACAAATTTTGATTTTTGAAATAAAAGTCAACATACATGAACCCACACTCCTGAACAGATACAGCGAAGCTTGAGTTCGGTGCTCTAATAAGTGATTGGCCAAGACCCTAATCCACACTCTGCTGATCAGAAACAACAGAGCCTGTGTCCAGTGTGCTTGACCACTTGGCAATGCTTTTTTTTAAACTGAATTTAATAGTTGACTAATAGAAGGTATACTTTTCTTCCACAATTATCTGGTTCCTGTCAGTCGTTATAACCCAGACTGGTTTATTGAACTGAATTGAATAGTTGACTAATAGAAGGTATACTTTTCTTCCACAAATATCGGTTCCTGTCAGCTGCTACCCAGACTGGTTTATTGACGAAGATGACAATGTCTACTCAAATCAGCTCCTTGAAGCAAGGCTAGTGGAAATGTGGAGGTTGAAGTGAACTTAAAGGTAAAATAAACTTGCATTTTGTACAACATCATAACAAGAAAATATAGAGGTATCAATGTGTACTTGGTTTGCAATAACACCATGTGTTTATGTATCTACTTGCCAGGTAGAGTTTGTTCTTAGAGAACTGTCTTTCTTTATTCTACTACCGCGGAGTAGATTTATCGGATGTTCGGGAGACTTCTCAGTGCTGAGAAGAACTGTCCTTTTTTTTAAAGCTTTTTTTTGGTGTCTTTTGATAATATAGTCTTCCAAAATAGTGGTTCATGGAGCTAAAGAAACGTTCACTCCATACCTCTAGTAGTTTTGTACAGTAATTGAAATGTGGTACAATTTCTTGCCCAAAATAAGTTGCATGAGTTTTCAAGCAAGTGGCTTGGAGTAAATGTGACAGACAACCCCCTAAAAATACTTTCTTTAGATGAGCAGAACCTCATAAAATTAAGCGGATCCCTGTCATGACACTTGTGCCAAATTGCTTTGTAAAAAGTTGGGAAGGTATTGTATTCTGCTCTACCAGCCAGGCTCTGTACCCATGCCTACTTGTTACAGACTGAAATGGGTAACCATTTTAGCCCCATGAGTAGGTGGCAACGTGCCCCCGGTAGCAGTTGATTTAGGTCGATAGGCCAAAATAGTTAGGTAAGGCCCTAACCTTCTGATGTTATGTCATCTCTCACCCCAAAAATATTAATAAAAAGCTACGACATTGATTTAAAGGCACTGGACACTAATGATGGTAATTTTCAACGACCATTCTTCTCACTTAGTGTATTTCAACATATGCACAAAATAACTCAATTGTTCGTTGAAGTTCCGAGATAATAGTGGAAGAAAAAACACCCTTGTCACACAAAGTTGTGTGCTTATAGATGCTTGATTTCAGGACCTCAAAATCTAACTCTGGGGTCTGAAAATCAAATTCCAAGATTTTAGTGACATATTACTTTCTCAAAAACTATGTTACTTCAGAGGAGCCATTTCTCACAATGTTTTATCAACAGCTCTCCATTGCTTGTTACTAAGTAAGTTTTTATGCTAACATTTATTTTGAGTAATTACCAATAATGTCCAGTGCCATAAATGCTCACGTATGCCTTCTTATTTTACAAGCTTTCCATTGATACCAAGTTTGGTGTTGTGTTTGTGCAGGTGCTTTTTGTAATCTTAAAAAAATGCTGGACTTGCTATGGATTCAATATGTGTGCTTTTTTAATGTACTTGTCTGAATAAACACAAACATGCTTCTGACAAGATTTGTTGTAGTGAACTTTGTTGAAATAATTTGTAATGTTTATAAACTATTTGACATGATAAGCCTACTTTTCAATGTGTAGTTGTGTCCAGTTAAAGGGTGACTGCAGTGTTTTTTAATAATAATAATAATAATAATAACCATTCTTATATAGCGCATAACACATAGAAATCAAACATGTCCCCAAGCGCTTCTGAGAAAAACACAACAGAATACAAAGACAAGACGTACTGGGTAACAAACAAAATGGATGAATTAAATGATAAATAAGTGCGTCTTTAAAGCAATCTTAAACCTAATAATGTTTTTTATGTGTTCCGGGAGATTGTTCCATAAGGTTGAGGCAGTGTGAACGAAGCTGCGTTCACCATATGATTTGGTTATCACTGGTGGAATAACAAACAACTTTTTCTTATTAGAATATTTTAAATGATTAAACATGACTTTTCAAACCTGAAACATTTTTATATATTTTTTATTAAATGCGCAAGTATTTTAAAAATGGCTTTCAAGAGAAAAGGGAAACCCACCCCGCCCCTAAAAGGGAGCCTTCATTTGCATAAACGTGACGTCATGTCGGTAACCCGAGCCGTCGGGCCCCCTGGCTGTGTGCATATAGAGACGTGTGCACTGTGTGGCCTGGTACCTAGGCACGTGTAGTTAGGGACCAGACTCTTTTTGCCGACGATATGTTTGAATTCCCGACGTGATGTCGATAGTAGGGGGGGGGGCAGAACTATCCACAAAAGGGGGGGGCATGACTTATTCGCTAATTACGCAAGTGAGATAATGTCGGGAATAAACAAACCACATTTTAGTGATGTTCAATACATATATCAGAAATAAATGACAGCAAAATTAACTGTTTTATTTTAATTTACTGCAGCATCCCTTTAAACATTTTTTTGCACTGTGCTGTCTCGCCTATCCAGTGAGTAACTCAGATAAAAAAAACACTTGTGGCACAAATTGTGCTGATGTATTTTCAATGAACAAATTGATTTTAAAATCCCTTTTCTAAGGTGTTTCTATTTTCACATACTTTGAACCAATGGTAGTTTTTATGCTCTTCTTAAAATGGATAATAAGCAAAACATTGCCTGGGTCGACAAACGACCCACTTTGCTTGATCGCATCACATTTTATTTTATTGGGTCCATCCCACATCCCTTTTTTTGATCACTTTGTTTTTAATATTAAAACTGGTCTTGTTACTTTGTGTTCCTCGAAAAGACCTTACTCGATAAGACAATCCTCCATTTCAAACTCAATTAATTTATTTCAAGGCACTGGACACTTTCAGTAATTACTCAAAATCAACAATTGTTAAGTAAAAACTTGCTTGGTAACAAGCAATTGAGAGCTGTTGATAGAATAAAACAATGTGAGAAATTGCTGCCTCCGAAGTAATGTAGTTTTTGAGAAAGTGGTAATTTCTCACTCAAATAAAACAATACTTCAGGCCTGCAGTATTTCATTATGCATACTGAAAGCACACAAACTTGTGCAACAAGGGTATTTCATTATTTTCTTCCAACTTCAATGACCAATTGAATCAAACTTTTCAAAGGTTTGTTATTTTACGCATACATGTACGTTGGGATACAACAAGTTTAGAAAACTGGTCTTTGTCAATTACACAAGGTATCCAGTACCTTTAAAGGGTCAAGTCCAGTTTATCACGAATCTTTCATTTTTGTACCAAGAATGTTCAGTTCGTTCCTGAATTTGTGATATTCAATTAAAACGGCATTGAACTTGACCTTTTGACTGGTGCCAAACTTTCTCTTTGGAAGGATAGGGCCCCATGATGTCATGTTTCAAACTTAGCTCTGAGAGAGCATAAAATAAGATGACGGGACAGGACTATTTTATCGATAGGTTAGATATTTGTATTTTTTTTCCTACAAAATTCAATTTGACCTTGGAGCCCCTCTTTGACTATATTTGAACGTATTTTAGTTGTAGATTATTTCCCCAATCAATGGTAAAACTTTGTAACCTTCCTATTACTTTGTCGATAAAATATTGTTCTTAGCAAAACATTTGTTCTTATAATACGCCAATTTGTATGATGCAGACAATAAATTGTTGTGTTCTACTAAAAATTGCAAGATTTGCTTTTTAAACTTAAGTGTAGGTCATGTGTGGTGTTATTTTTTATCAATTATCAAACCACAAGGGGAACTGACTGAGTAAAATTGAAATTCTGTTTGTCTTGTCAGTATTATGGTGTTGCAAGTCTTGTGATTGCTCTATGCCTGTTGTTGTCTGCTCTTGTTGTTTGGTCTGTTTTACTATAGTCATGTTGGGTCTATTCCCCTAAGTGTGTAAGCTTGGGCGACTAGGAAAATTTACTACTGGACTACTTGCGCCTCAACCACTAGTGTTCGCCTCCACACGCAGTTTTGGACAGGCGCTGCGCATGTCAAACATTTTCAAAATACCAAATGCCCCCATTAAAAAATGAAGCACCTGAATAAAATCGTTGAGTGCCCGGGCAAATATTACTTACGACAAACACACCGCTTTCAATGCGCCTTAAACTAGATTGATCTTTTGGTATAAATAGCCTACATGTAGTGTGCAGTGGCTGGTACCCAAAAGTCAGCTGTTTTCTGAGGTATTTTGCGTGCATTTTTTCCTCTGTGTCCCAAGGCATCCTGACTACGTTTTTGCCGATGAGCAGAAACTTTTGTCCAAGACTCAATAATTGAGTTGACCCCGTGCTATCATGAGAGATATTATAGTATATTGTCCATCAGGGGCCCGAGATTGACAATTCTTTTGGATATTTAAAAACAGCTCGGTATCAGAGATCATCGAAAAATACCTGGATGCAAATCTGAAACTTGCATTCCAAAAAGAAGCTGTTCAGCAATCAGGCACAAAGTGGATTTTTAGTTCAAGATCAGGAGTTTTCTTCGTGCTCAAGTGGTTTGCACACAAATTATTGCACAATCAGTCAATCTGCATGAATTGTTTCCGCAATTTGACGATCTTGCAGGATTGGTTTAGCACCCAGACAAAGTTTAGCCTTGTGGAGAACTCTGCTCATATAGTCAAGAATAATTTTTAATTCCCAAGATGCATTGCAGCATAAAGTTCGTCGCAGGCGCAATTAAGACAAATTCGAGCTAAAAGGATTTGATGTCACATTGTCACTGATGTCTGATTGTGTTTTGCAAGTAAATTATGTTGTTGTGAATAGTCCTGATGAGCTCCACACAGTTGGTTGACCAAGCAGGAAGTCACACTATTTTTGAAGTAGTCACGATTAACCGAGTAGCTGAATTGAATCAAGTTAGCCGCGACTCGACTAATCAATCAGTAGTACACTAGCTGCACTAAGTCTGGTGTTTCATTTGAGTTACCTTCAAATATCTAGAAGAGGAGACTGTAGAAGCCAAGGAAGAGAACCGCATATCTTGAGAAATGGTTGCAGCTGGCCTGGGCGTCTTTGATGACAAACATTTGTACACTCTCCATTTAAAGCCAAGGAAGAGAACCGCATATCTTGAGAAATGGTTGCAGCTGGCCTGGGCGTCTTTGATGACAAACATTTGTACACTCTCCATTTAAAGCAAGTAGATGGCCACGAAGATGGCAGGAAGATGGTTGCAACTCGGCAGGCATCTGTGACAGAGTTACCCACCAGCCAAGTTGACCATCTGTAAAGATAGAGGTGAAAGTCAGGAATGAGGTGCTCTGATCTGCCAACTCCACAACTATCAGAAACACATGTTCTTTGGTTGACTGGAAACTATGCTTCCGCCAGGTCATTCAGCCTGTTGATGTTGGCAGACGTAAATCTTCAACACCCAGCATTGCACGCCAGCCAAGTCATAACTTTTGAACCAACCCGATGGAGAGATGAACTGAAGGCATCTTTCTAAAACCATGGTCAAGATTGCACCAGGGACCAGGGTGCTGTTGAACTCCAGAAATGTGGTATATCCATCATTATGGCCGACATAAGCACAATTTGCACTGGATTGATAATGATTTTGATGTCTTGATATATGTTTTTGTTTTAATTAACCATTTCCTTTGAATCATCAGTTTGTGATTTGTAAAAATTACAAACTCAAACAAAGATGTTTGTTATGATAATTCATGTTTTCTTTTTAGAACTTGTATACATTTTTGCAATACATTATGGGAGGTGATAATTTTGGGTGGGCTTTGATATAAAAACTTTTCCAATTTCTTGTCTATTGTTTTAATTGATTTTATTGTGACAATTGGAATAAAACAAATGTATTTGCAATCAGTGGTATAGCTTTAAGAGGGCGAACTAACATTTCCTTGGCACAACATTTATAGGGGTGCTAAGGGTGTAGTTGGTCGTGGTTCCTGAGTGTTCTTACTTGAAAACTCAAAGTTATGCTAAAGATTATCATAGACAATGTGAGTGAAGGGGCATCTATTCCTGGATGACAAGAACCCTAAGCTATGCCACTGATTAACAATGCCAGATATAGGCCTGGGCGAATTATTCGAATATCCGGTTAATGGCGAATAGGTTTTCCTATCCGTAACCGCGAATGCCTTTTTTTTTTTAACCGGATATCCGCAATGGGCGCGAATACCTTTTTATAAACCGGATAGTTCTGTAATTACAACCAAGTAACCGGATATTCTTTAATATCCGAATATCCGCGGACGTCGGGCGACGACTGATATGAATGTTTTGTCTGAATCCTTATGAAACTTCTATTAGGACAGCATAAAACAGCATAAATTAAGTATTTAACTATGCTCACCTCCGTGAAGAGTTAAAAAAATTACATTCTTGACGTAAATTGTTCAAAGATTACAAAAGTTTTCCTTAAACTATTCAAATATCCGGTTCATTTCGGATAGTTGGCCAGCGGTAGCCAGATAAAACAACTGTCTCTGAAGTGTGTCATCCCCAATTCCATCCAATCTTCATATCCCTTCTGCTCCTTTGAAATAAGAAACTTTAAATGTACATGTATGTGTGTGATTTGATGATTAAAGGAGAATTACTTAGTTTGTTTAGTCTGTTGAACTGTTTCTTAACCGTGTATTTCTTGAACTGTAATAAAATGTTCATATTTACCCTTTTCAAAATGATACAAGTTAACACTCCATGTGACTTTCTAATTTTTCGATGTATAAAGTTGTTTCTTAAATATGCATTGTGAATTCAGTGGTTTAAACAAATAAAGAGAACTGGTGTATTTTGTCTCGAAAAAACTAAATAATTATGTCACTGAATCTTGTAATTTTTAAGGATTAAACATGTTCTTTGTTTGTTTTGTGTTCATTGTTTAGTGTTAGTTTTGTGTTTGTTCAATTGTTTGTTTTTATGAGGGGAGGGAAGGTCATTTTTTCTCACCAATGGTGATAAATTGTTTGAAATGTTTTCTGAGTGAAGTTGAAAAGTGCAAGTTCAATTTTAAACAGTTGTTGCCATTCCAAAGAGAGTTGTTACTGTTCACTAAAAGAATTTATTCAGTTAAAATAATCCACATTTCATTTTGTGAATTTTAACCAGTTTTTGCCGTTCCAAATTTCACTTTTCACTATATTAAGAAGTTAATCAGTTTGATTGATTCAGGTTTCATTTTGTTATTGAGTCCCAAGGTACGAGCATCGAGTCTGAGCCAAAGACCATAGTGACCCAAGTCCGACATCATGAGTTATACTTGAGGAGTTGTCGTACAACACTGCTTTGCATGGAGGACTAACAATTTGAAGAGTCGCCCTGGGACGAACTCAGCAGACGGCATCTACCACAGCCAACAGAGAAATCCACTGCGCATCCTACTTCTGAACTCGGTGTCAGCAGAGCAAGCCTTCACTGTGGTGACCTCAGGACTGACACGCACTCATCACTGGGTATGTTCTCTTAAAGTAGCTAACACTAGACCTGGGCAAATAGTGCGACACGTGTTGTAGTTGAAACTATTAGGACCTCGACCACTCAACTACATCGACGTGATCGGGAGAGATACGGAGGCTGATATCGTTAAACCTTCCAAACATGATGAGGGATAAACACCTCTGGCGTGACGTTGTGCATGGAATCTCTGTTGCGACCGCTAAATGATGATGATGAAACTATTAATTGCTTATTAGTTGTGTCGCGAGAGTCGCAACTACCGTGCTTCATCAGTCTGGATATATAGTGCAGATACATGCATATAGGGCTCTATACAATTTTGTAATTATTGTTATTATGATTATAATTTTTTGCAGTGCCAGGAAGCTTGAATTAATGGGCATGATACTCTGTGATGGATTGGTGAGGGTCAGCATGCCAGTTTCATCACCATCCCCCATTGGTCGAGAAGTAAATGCCGGGATGTTGTTGTAACAAGTCGCCGCACATTGTGGATTCTCAGTATTTAATTCTGTTTGTGAGTATTTTTCTAATATACTTTTTTGTAAAGGTATAATAAACCACAAGGGAAACTGACCGGGTAAGTTTTACCCAGTCGTTTACCCGCCCCTGAGTTCGGGGCCGTCTGTTGTGGCGAGCCCATGCAGTGGTGGGCAATAAGGCCCTGCCCCCCCCTCCCCCCTCACTGTCTGCTTTATCTGCCCCCCGGCAGATAGCCAAAGTGGATGGACCAGTGGTAGCACCCTGCTCAACCTGCTGTTGTTGGTCACGGTTGGGTGGGTCAATCGGCACACAATCTGCCGTGCGCCATTGTCCCAGCCGTCCCTCAACCTGCACTCAACCTGCATCCCTTGATGTCTCTTGTGCCTGAGGTCAAGCCTCCAGGCCCTGACGTGGCTGTCTGCACCAACTTGGCCCACCTCTATGGGGGAGGCGGCCTCAAGGAGGAAGAGGTCATTCAGATGCAGCACGTTTCCATCGCAGAAACGGGGCAGCACGTTTCCATCGCAGAAACGGGGCAGCACGTTTCCATCGCAGAATTGGGGCTTTGTCTGGTGCAGTGTGATCATGTATCCTGTGCTTCAACGGTCCCTCGTGGATGGGTCGCATGGTTTTATGTTGGTCAGCAGAGTGCCCTATTCTAGGACTACTCTTAACTATAATAATCTCCATTTAGGGGATTAGATTGTGCTAATGTAGTTGATCTCAGGTAATTAATTATTAATACCACATTTATTTGAATTGCAGTGTGTTAAAACGTCTAGCAGTCAACAAGTATATGTTTGAGATCAACCTAATGACGTAGTTCCACTTTCCCAGTAAAAGGTAATTTATTTCCAAAATGTTAAATTGATGTGTCTATACATTACAGTTCACTTAAAAAAAGCTTGTTTGGTTTTCATTTTAGTTGTGAACGGCTGGCATTTCCGTTGGCTTTCTTCAAGCCTTGTGTACCTTGTTTTGATTTGGATGCCGTGTACTACATAAGATTCATTTTGAGAAAAAGCTTAACTGATATTAAAGTTCGCACCACGCAAATTTGTCAATTGTAGACTGGTTTGAGGAATTTTTTGTTAACCTTTGTTAAAGAAAAAAGGAATAAGCATTCATGTAGTTTTAAAAAATGGAAAATATCATTCAGGAAAAAGCATTTTATTTAAAATTTGAAATTGTTAAAAGATCAAGTGTGAAGACTTTAAACAGCATAAATTGAAGAAACATTTTAAATTGTTTCATCAATTTATGCTCTTTACATTAAATAATGTAATCCTGCATTTTTTGCACAAAAAAATCATGGCTTTCATAATTTGTTCTCATCCGTTAACGTTATATTTCAGAGCCAGAGGTGAAGCTAGTGGTTCCCTGGAATCAAGTGCAGATGGAATCACCACTACTGACACCTTAAAGGCTACAGGAACAAGAGAGCAACCCGTATGAATACATCGTTTTCATCAAGACATCTTAGCTGTTCATCAAGCAATCATGACTGAACAACCAAGCAGTTTGTTGCCTTCAAAAGTAAGATATTTGTAGAGTTTTTAGTTTAATGTTATATTTTTTATACAGTTGGAAATAAGTACACCAGTGCCATTCCACTGTTGTTTAATGAGCGCCGACCTGTGGTGGTATGCCACTGGTTTGCTGATGTCGGTTCACTGTCATTTCTTGAGCGACTGGCCTGTGGTGGTATGCCACTGGTTGCTGATCTCGGTTCATTGTCGTTTCATCAGTGACCGGCTTTTAATGGTATGCCACTGCTGGTTTCCAATGATGCTTTACTTTTCTTTCTTGAGCGACAGACCTGTGGTTGTATGCCACTGGTTGCTGATGACAGTTTACTGTCGTTTCTTGAGCGATAGACCTTTGGTGGTATGCCACTGATTGCTGATGTCTGTTCATTGTCATTTCATAAGCGACAGGCTTTTAGTGGTATGTCACTGATTGCCAATGTTGCTTAACTTTACTTTCTTGAGCGACAGACCTTTGGTTAAATGCCACTGGTTGCCAATGTTGTCTAACTTTACTTTCTTGAGCGACAGACCTTTGGTTAAATGCCACTGGTTGCCAATGTTGTCTAACTTTACTTTCTTGAGCAGCAGACCTTTGGTTAAATGCCACTGGTTGCCAATGTTGCTTAACTTTACTTTCTTAAACAAAAGACCTTTGGTTGTATGCCACTGGTTGCAAATGTTGCTTTACTTTACTTTCTTGAGCAACAGACCTTTGGTTAAATGCCACTGATTGCCAATGTTGCTATGCTTTACTTTCTTGAGCAGCAGACCTTTGGTTAATGGTGCTGGTTGCCAATATTGCTTTACTTTACTGTCTTGAGCGACAGACCTTTTGGTTAAATGCCACTGGTTGCCAATGTTGCTATACTTTACTTTCTTCAGCGACAGACCTTTGGTGGTAAGGCCACTGGTTGCAAATGTTGATTTGGTTTACTTTCTTGAGCGACAGACCTTTGATTAAATGTCACTGGTTGCCAATGTTGCCATACTTTACTTTCTTGAGCGACAGACCTTTGGTTAAACGCCGCTGGTTGCCAATGTTGCTGAACTTGATTTTGTGAGCGACAGACCTTTGGTTAAACGCCACTGGTTGCCAATGTTGCTGAACTTGATTTTGTGAGCGACAGACCTTTGGTTAAATGCCACTGGTTGCCAATGTTGCTTTACTTTCCTTACTTGAGCAACAGACCTTTGGTTGTATGCCACTGGTTGCCAATGTTGCTTTACTTTACTTACTCGAGCAACAGACCTTTTGGTTAAATGCCACTGGTTGCCAATGTTGCTATACTTTACTTTCTTGAGCGACAGACCTTTGGTTGTATGCCACTGGTTGCCAATGTTGCTTAACTTTACTTTCTTGAGCGACGGACCTTTGGTGGTATGCCACGGGTTGCCAATGTTGCTTTACTTTCCTTACTTGAGCAACAGACCTTTGGTTGTATGCCACTGGTTGCCAATGTTGCTTTACTTTCCTTACTTGAGCAACAGACCTTTGGTTGTATGCCACTGGTTGCCAATGTTGCTTTACTTTACTTACTCGAGCAACAGACCTTTTGGTTAAATGCCACTGGTTGCCAATGTTGCTATACTTTACTTTCTTGAGCGACAGACCTTTGGTTGTATGCCACTGGTTGCCAATGTTGCTTAACTTTACTTTTTTGAGCGACGGACCTTTGGTGGTATGCCACGGGTTGCCAATGTTGCTTTACTTTCCTTACTTGAGCAACAGACCTTTGGTTGTATGCCACTGGTTGCCAATGTTGCTTTACTTTCCTTACTTGAGCAACAGACCTTTGGTTGTATGCCACTGGTTGCCAATGTTGCTTTACTTTACTTACTCGAGCAACAGACCTTTTGGTTAAATGCCACTGGTTGCCAATGTTGCTATACTTTACTTTCTTGAGCGACAGACCTTTGGTTGTATGCCACTGGTTGCCAATGTTGCTTAACTTTACTTTCTTGAGCGACGGACCTTTGGTGGTATGCCACGGGTTGCCAATGTTGCTTTACTTTACTGTCTTGAGCGACAGACCTTTGGTTAAATGCCACTGGTTGCCAATGTTGCTTTACCTTACTTTCTTGAGCAACAGACCTTTGGTTGTATGCCACTGGTTGCCAATGTTGCTTCACTTTACTTTCTTGATCGACAGACCTTTAAATGCCACTGGTTGCCAATGTTGCACAACTTTACTTTCTTGAGCAGCAGGCCTTTGGTTAAATGCCACTGGTTGCCAATGTTGCTTTACTTTACTTTCACGACAACAGACCTTTGGTTAATCGCCACTGGTTGCCAATGTTGCTTTACTTTACTTTTTTTGAGCAACAGACCTTTGGTTGTATGCCACTGGTTGCCAATGTTGCTTTACTTTACTTTCATATGCAACATACCTTTGGTTAAATGCCACTGGTTGCCTATGTTGCTTTACTTTACTTTCTTGAGGGACATACCTTTGGTTAAATGTCACTGGTTGCCAATGTTGCTTTACTTTACTTTCATGAGCAACAGACTTTTGGTTAAATGCCACTGGTTGCCAATGTTGCTTTACTTTAATTTCTTGAGCAACAGACCTTTAGTTAAGCGCACTGGTTGTTAATGTTGCTTTAGTTTACTTCCTTGAGCGACAGACCTTAGGTTAAATGCCACTGGTTGCCAATGTTGCTTAACTTTACTTTCTTGAGCGACAGACCTTTGGTTGTATGCCACTGGTTGCCAATGTTGCTTAACTTTACTTTCTTGAGCAACAGACCTTTGGTTGTATGCCACTGGTTGCCAATGTTGCTTAACTTTACTTTCTTGAGCGACAGACCTTTGGTTGTATGCCACTGGTTGCCAATGTTGCTTAACTTTACTTACTTGAGCGACAGACCTTTGGTTGTATGCCACTGGTTGCCAATGTTGCTTTACTTTCCTTACTTGAGCAACAGACCTTTGGTTGTATGCCACTGGTTGCCAATGTTGCTTTACTTTACTTACTTGAGCAACAGACCTTTGGTTGTATGCCACTGGTTGCCAATGTTGCTTAACTTTACTTTCTTGAGCGACAGACCTTTGGTTGTATGCCACTGGTTGCCAATGTTGCTTTACTTTACTTACTTGAGCAACAGACCTTTGGTTAAACGCCACTGGTTGCCAATGTTGCTTTACTTTCCTTACTTGAGCAACAGACCTTTGGTTGTATGCCACTGGTTGCCAATGTTGCTTTACTTTACTTACTTGAGCAACAGACCTTTGGTTAAACGCCACTGGTTGCCAATGTTGCTTTACTTTACTTTCATGAGCAACAGACCTTTGGTTGTATGCCACTGGTTGCCAATGTTGCTTTACTTTCCTTACTTGAGCAACAGACCTTTGGTTAAACGCCACTGGTTGACAATGTTGCTTTACTTTACTTACTTGAGCAACAGACCTTTGGTTAAACGCCACTGGTTGACAATGTTGCTTTACTTTACTTTCTTGATCGACAGACCTTTAAATGCCACTGGTTGCCAATGTTGCACAACTTTACTTTCTTGAGCAGCAGGCCTTTGGTTAAATGCCACTGGTTGCCAATGTTGCTTTACTTTACTTTCACGACAACAGACCTTTGGTTAATCGCCACTGGTTGCCAATGTTGCTTTACTTTACTTTTTTTGAGCAACAGACCTTTGGTTGTATGCCACTGGTTGCCAATGTTGCTTTACTTTACTTTCATATGCAACATACCTTTGGTTAAATGCCACTGGTTGCCTATGTTGCTTTACTTTACTTTCTTGAGGGACATACCTTTGGTTAAATGTCACTGGTTGCCAATGTTGCTTTACTTTACTTTCATGAGCAACAGACTTTTGGTTAAATGCCACTGGTTGCCAATGTTGCTTTACTTTAATTTCTTGAGCAACAGACCTTTAGTTAAGCGCACTGGTTGTTAATGTTGCTTTAGTTTACTTCCTTGAGCGACAGACCTTAGGTTAAATGCCACTGGTTGCCAATGTTGCTTAACTTTACTTTCTTGAGCGACAGACCTTTGGTTGTATGCCACTGGTTGCCAATGTTGCTTAACTTTACTTTCTTGAGCAACAGACCTTTGGTTGTATGCCACTGGTTGCCAATGTTGCTTAACTTTACTTTCTTGAGCGACAGACCTTTGGTTGTATGCCACTGGTTGCCAATGTTGCTTAACTTTACTTACTTGAGCGACAGACCTTTGGTTGTATGCCACTGGTTGCCAATGTTGCTTTACTTTCCTTACTTGAGCAACAGACCTTTGGTTGTATGCCACTGGTTGCCAATGTTGCTTTACTTTCCTTACTTGAGCAACAGACCTTTGGTTGTATGCCACTGGTTGCCAATGTTGCTTAACTTTACTTTCTTGAGCGACAGACCTTTGGTTGTATGCCACTGGTTGCCAATGTTGCTTTACTTTACTTACTTGAGCAACAGACCTTTGGTTAAACGCCACTGGTTGCCAATGTTGCTTTACTTTCCTTACTTGAGCAACAGACCTTTGGTTGTATGCCACTGGTTGCCAATGTTGCTTTACTTTACTTACTTGAGCAACAGACCTTTGGTTAAACGCCACTGGTTGCCAATGTTGCTTTACTTTACTTTCATGAGCAACAGACCTTTGGTTGTATGCCACTGGTTGCCAATGTTGCTTTACTTTCCTTACTTGAGCAACAGACCTTTGGTTAAACGCCACTGGTTGACAATGTTGCTTTACTTTACTTACTTGAGCAACAGACCTTTGGTTAAACGCCACTGGTTGACAATGTTGCTTTACTTTACTTTCATGAGCAACAGACCTTTGGTTGTATGCCACTGGTTGCCAATGTTGCTTTACTTTACTTTCTTGAGCAACAGCCCTTTGGTTAAACGCCACTGGTTGCCAATGTTGCTTTACTTTACTTTCATGAGCAACAGACCTTTGGTTGTATGCCACTGGTTGCCAATGTTGCTTAACTTTACTTACTTGAGCAACAGACCTTTGGTTGTATACCACTGGTTGTCAATGTTGCTTTACTTTCTTGAGCGACAGACCTTTGGTTGTATGCCACTGGTTGCCAATGTTGCATTACTATACTTTCTTGAGCAACAGACCTTTGGTTGTATGCCACTGGTTGCCAATGTTGCTTTACTTTACTTACTTGAGCGACAGACCTTTGGTTGTATGCCACTGGTTGCCAATGTTGCTTTACTTTACTTACTTGAGCAACAGACCTTTGGTTGTATGTCACTGGTTGCCAATGTTGCTTTGCTTTACTTTCCTTACTTGAGCAACAGACCTTTGGTTAAACGCCACTGGTTTTACAATGTTGCTTTACTTTACTTACTTGAGCAACAGACCTTTGGTGGTATGCCACTGGTTGTCAATGTTGCTTTACTTTCTTGAGCGACAGACCTTTGGTTGTATGCCACTGGTTGCCAATGTTGCTTTACTATACTTTCTTGAGCGACAGACCTTTGGTTGTATGCCACTGGTTGCCAATGTTGCTTTACTTTACTTTCTTGAGCAACAGACCTTTGGTTAAACGCCACTGGTTGCCAATGTTGCTTTACTTTACTTTCATGAGCAACAGACCTTTGGTTGTATGCCACTGGTTGCCAATGTTGCTTTACTTTACTTTCTTGAGCAACAGACCTTTGGTTGTATGCCACTGGTTGCCAATGTTGCTTTACTTTACTTTCTTGAGCAACAGACCTTTGGTTGTATGCCACTGGTTGCCAATGTTGCTTTACTTTACTTTCTTGAGCAACAGACCTTTGGTTAAACGCCACTGGTTGCCAATGTTGCTTTGCTTTACTTACTTGAGCAACAGACCTTTGGTTGTATGCCCCTGGTTGCCAATGTTGCTTTACTTTACTTTCTTGAGCAACAGACCTTTGGTTGTATGCCACTGGTTGCCAATGTTGCTTTACTTTACTTTCTTGAGCAGCAGACCTTTGGTTGTATGCCTCTGGTTGCCAATGTTGCTTTACTTTACTTTCTTGAGCGACAGACCTTTGGTTGTATGCCACTGGTTGCCAATGTTGCTTTACTTTACTTTCTTGAGCAACAGACCTTTGGTTGTATGCCACTGGTTGCCAATGTTGCTTTACTTTACTTTCTTGAGCAACAGCCCTTTGGTTAAACGCCACTGGTTGCCAATGTTGCTTTACTTTACTTTCATGAGCAACAGACCTTTGGTTGTATGCCACTGGTTGCCAATGTTGCTTAACTTTACTTACTTGAGCAACAGACCTTTGGTTGTATACCACTGGTTGTCAATGTTGCTTTACTTTCTTGAGCGACAGACCTTTGGTTGTATGCCACTGGTTGCCAATGTTGCATTACTATACTTTCTTGAGTAACAGACCTTTGGTTGTATGCCACTGGTTGCCAATGTTGCTTTACTTTACTTACTTGAGCGACAGACCTTTGGTTGTATGCCACTGGTTGCCAATGTTGCTTTACTTTACTTACTTGAGCAACAGACCTTTGGTTGTATGTCACTGGTTGCCAATGTTGCTTTGCTTTACTTTCCTTACTTGAGCAACAGACCTTTGGTTAAACGCCACTGGTTGACAATGTTGCTTTACTTTACTTACTTGAGCAACAGACCTTTGGTGGTATGCCACTGGTTGTCAATGTTGCTTTACTTTCTTGAGCGACAGACCTTTGGTTGTATGCCACTGGTTGCCAATGTTGCTTTACTATACTTTCTTGAGCGACAGACCTTTGGTTGTATGCCACTGGTTGCCAATGTTGCTTTACTTTACTTTCTTGAGCAACAGACCTTTGGTTAAACGCCACTGGTTGCCAATGTTGCTTTACTTTACTTTCATGAGCAACAGACCTTTGGTTGTATGCCACTGGTTGCCAATGTTGCTTTACTTTACTTTCTTGAGCAACAGACCTTTGGTTGTATGCCACTGGTTGCCAATGTTGCTTTACTTTACTTTCTTGAGCAACAGACCTTTGGTTGTATGCCACTGGTTGCCAATGTTGCTTTACTTTACTTTCTTGAGCAACAGACCTTTGGTTAAACGCCACTGGTTGCCAATGTTGCTTTGCTTTACTTACTTGAGCAACAGACCTTTGGTTGTATGCCCCTGGTTGCCAATGTTGCTTTACTTTACTTTCTTGAGCAACAGACCTTTGGTTGTATGCCACTGGTTGCCAATGTTGCTTTACTTTACTTTCTTGAGCAGCAGACCTTTGGTTGTATGCCTCTGGTTGCCAATGTTGCTTTACTTTACTTTCTTGAGCGACAGACCTTTGGTTGTATGCCACTGGTTGCCAATGTTGCTTTACTTTACTTTCTTGAGCAACAGACCTTTGGTTGTATGCCACTGGTTGCCAATGTTGCTTTACTTTACTTTCTTGAGCAGCAGACCTTTGGTTGTATGCCACTGGTTGCCAATGTTGCTTTACTTTACTTTCTTGAGCGACAGACCTTTGGTTGTATGCCACTGGTTGCCAATGTTGCTTTACTTTACTTTCTTGAGCGACAGACCTTTGGTTGTATGCCTCTGGTTGCCAATGTTGCTTTACTTTACTTTCTTGAGCGACAGACCTTTGGTTGTATGCCACTGGTTGCCAATGTTGCTTTACTTTACTTTCTTGAGCAACAGACCTTTGGTTGTATGCCACTGGTTGCCAATGTTGCTTTACTTTCCTTACTTGAGCAACAGACCTTTGGTTAAACGCCACTGGTTGCCAATGTTGCTTTACTTTACTTACTTGAGCAACAGACCTTTGGTTAAACGCCACTGGTTGCCAATGTTGCTTTACTTTACTTTCTTGAGCAACAGACCTTTGGTTGTATGCCACTGGTTGCCAATGTTGCTTTACTTTACTTTCTTGAGCAACAGCCCTTTGGTTAAACGCCACTGGTTGCCAATGTTGCTTTACTTTACTTTACTTGAGCAACAGACCTTTGGTTAACGCCACTGGTTGCCAATGTTGCTTTACTTTACTTACTTGAGCAACAGACCTTTGGTTAACGCCACTGGTTGCCAATGTTGCTTTACTTTACTTTCTTGAGCAACAGACCTTTGGTTAACGCCACTGGTTGCCAATGTTGCTTTACTTACTTTCTTGAGCAACAGACCTTTGGTTGTAATGCCACTGGTTGCCAATGTTGCTTTACTTTACTTTACTTGAGCGAACAGACCTTTGGTGTAATGCCACTGGTTGCCAATGTTGCTTTACTTTACTTACTTGAGCAACAGACCTTTGGTTGTATGTCACTGGTTGCCAATGTTGCTTTGCTTTACTTTCCTTACTTGAGCAACAGACCTTTGGTTAAACGCCACTGGTTGACAATGTTGCTTTACTTTACTTACTTGAGCAACAGACCTTTGGTGGTATGCCACTGGTTGTCAATGTTGCTTTACTTTCTTGAGCGACAGACCTTTGGTTGTATGCCACTGGTTGCCAATGTTGCTTTACTATACTTTCTTGAGCGACAGACCTTTGGTTGTATGCCACTGGTTGCCAATGTTGCTTTACTTTACTTTCTTGAGCAACAGACCTTTGGTTAAACGCCACTGGTTGCCAATGTTGCTTTACTTTACTTTCTTGAGCAACAGACCTTTGGTTGTATGCCACTGGTTGCCAATGTTGCTTTACTTTACTTTCTTGAGCAACAGACCTTTGGTTGTATGCCACTGGTTGCCAATGTTGCTTTACTTTACTTTCCTTACTTGAGCAACAGACCTTTGGTTAAATGCCACTGGTTGCCAATGTTGCTTTACTTTACTTTCTTGAGCAACAGACCTTTGGTTAAACGCCACTGGTTGCTAATGTTGCTTTACTTTACTTTCCTTACTTGAGCAACAGACCTTTGGTTGTATGCCACTGGATGCCAATGTTGCTTTACTTTACTTTCTTGAGCAACAGACCTTTGGTTGTATGCCACTGGTTGCCAATGTTGCTTTACTTTACTTTCCTTAACTGAGCAACAGACCTTTGGTTAAACGCCACTGGTTGCCAATGTTGCTTTACTTTACTTTCTTGAGCAACAGACCTTTGGTTAAACGCCACTGGTTGCCAATGTTGCTTTATTTTACTTTATTGAGCAACAGACCTTTGGTTGTATGCCATTGGTTGCCAATGTTGCTTAACTTTACTTACTTGAGCGACAGACCTTTGGTTGTATGCTGCTGGTTGCCAATGTTGCTTTACTTTACTTACTTGAGCGACAGACCTTTGGTTGTATGCTGCTGGTTGCCAATGTTGCTTTACTTTACTTTCTTGAGCGTCAGCAGCTATGTCACTTGTTGCTGAAGTTGGTTCACTGTTGCTTCTTGCTTGTGCTGGTATGTCACTGGTTGACGATGTTTTTTTTTGAGCGATAAACCTTTGGTCGGACCAATTCGGCACAGGTGATAGTGAGATATCCTTCGTCCCACTACCCTCTTCATTTTGGAAAATACTTAGGCAAGCTAGATTTTAAACCTTAATGACAAGAAAAATCTGTCGCTTTTGGTACATGTAGTTTTAAAGTGTGCATTTAAATTTGTTGGCAGATTTTAATTTCTGGTCTTCAAACTTGACCTTTCAGAGACGGAGATAAAGGGAATAGTTTCCTGAAAAGATTTTCAGAATGGAATCACCACTACTGATGTCATCAAAGATACTGGATATAGAGCGACGCATATTAAAACATCGCTATCGTCAAGACATCTTTTATAGCTGGAAGCAATTATGGATGTAACAATCAGTTTGTTGTCTTCAACAGTAAGGTATTATAAATGTGTTTTTATTAACTGAATAAGTTGCAACGTATTCAGAACACTGCTGCCTGCTTTTGGTACAGTCTCCAAGATATAAGCACATCATCCCTATTCTTCGCTGTCTCTGCCCACTAGCTGCCAATCACAGACATTTGTGCTCAAGCCATGGTTGCTCACTTACAAGTCTCAACATGATCTCGCTCCTGCATGTATCTACAAACTTAAAAACTCATATAAACCCCCTCGTCTTCGCTCATCATCACAGTGTCTACTGCAAGCTCCCCACAGAGCCTCTGAACTTATAACCTTGTCTACACATCCTTGTTGTCTTCGCTCATCGTCACAGTGTCTACTGCAAGCTCCCCACAGAGTCTCTACTTCGCATTATGGGGGTTGATGCTGCTCCCATCTCAAGGAACAGTCTTCCTCTTATTGTTCGCCCAGCTACTTCGGTCACTTCCTTCAAGAGTCGTCTGAAAACTCATCTGTATTCGTTTAATGATGCACTTTTTGTGCTTTTAATTCTCGTTTTTTGCTGATCAATTCTGTGTTGTTTTTATAGCCAGATGCTGAGGATCTTGGCTAAGGGTGTAAGTGCTGGTAACCTCTCCCCTTTTTAAATATGTTTTTGAGTTAATGTTGCACTTCTTGTGCTTTTAATTATTGTTTTAGCGGATCATTTCTGTGTTGTTGTTTATATAGCCAGATGCTGAGGATCTTGGCTAAGGGTGTAAGTGCTGGTAACCTCTCCCCTTTTAAATATGTTTTCTTTTAATGGTATGCTTACTTTTGTGTAGAGGTGTGAAGGCACTGGACACTATTGGTAATTACTCAAAATACTTTTTAGCATAACAATTTACTTTTTAACTTGCAATGGAGAGCTATTGATAGTATTAAACAATGTGAGAAACGGCTCCTACTGAAGTAATGTAGTTTTTGTGAATGAAGTATATTCTCTGCCAGATAATAAAAGACTTCAGCTGAAGCCTTTTATTATGCATCTGAAAGCACACAAAGTAATGCAACAAGGGTGTTTTTTCTTTTATTATGCTCTTGCAAATTCAATGACCAATTGTGCCAAAACTTGTTATTTTATGCATATGTTGGGATACACCAAGTGAGTGTATTGGTCTTTGACAATTACCAAAGGTATCCAGTGCCATTAAGAAGTATCTTCATGTGTTATTATCATTTTAATTGACATCCTGTAAATGAGTACACCATCGCAAGCAAGCACAAACGCGATTTTTTTTTTTGCGCTATGAAATTGCGATAAATTGTGAAATTGCATAATGCGCTTGCAAGCAAATTTAGCGATCTTTGTGGTGCGGCGGTTAGATTAAAGGGACCTGGACACATGCACGTGGCATGTGGGGTCCTACTTCCGGCTCGGGCCACTGGGTGGTTGATCTTAAAGGTGCATTTGGGCTCCTCATCTGTCAGGATGGTGCCGGTGTTATCACAAATGGTTGACCAACGGAAGTAGTCCCTAGTCCTTTCAACTAGGGACCGCGTTACTAAGAGTAGGGAGGCTGTCCTGGCGCCGAAGTTGGGACAGTGGACCGGACCCGTCCCCTTAAGGGACGGTGCAATTGGCTCTTACGATCTCAGAAAGCGTGTGGGGCTGGTATCCTGGAACCTGCACGTTGGTAGCCCTGCTAATTGAACTAAGCTTACCAGGATGACAATCAGCAAAATCTGATGACAAAAAAATACTTGCGATGGTGTACTTATGTATAATGTTGTACTTTAATAGTTTTATAATTATAAGCTTTTATGTGAAACAAGTTTAGTTCTGGAATATATCTGCATTATAGGTTGTGCATCACAAACAAGGATTTGAAACAAACAATGTGGGAGACTATACAGCGTTTTGAAGGCATGTCACCCCAGTATGATGTCTTGCAGTGTATCCCATTATAGTCTGTCTCTTATCATGGGAGTATCAGCTCCTATAATGGTGACATTGTGAGAATGCACTTATCATGCGAAGGTGCGTGCCACTTCTGCATTTGATGCGGAGGTGTGTGCCACTTCTGCCTTGTGCGGAGGTGTGTGCTGCTTCTTCACGGTCAAACTCCCTTAGGCCCAGGCAAAGATAGCCAATCAATAAACTATGTCAAAGAAATCCCCCAAAAAAGAAATGTTAAATATAAAAATAGAATGGAACAAAATAACCCTTACCCTAATCTTGCAACACCAAAAACATCAGCTTTGGGAGACGACAGCGTTTTGAAGGCATCTCACCCCAGTATGATGTCTTGCAGTGTATCCCATTATAGTCTGTCTCTTATCATGGGAGTATCAGCTCCTATAATGGTGACATTGTGAGATTGCACTTATCATGCAACGGTGCGTGCCACTTCTGCATTGATGCGGAGGTGTGTGCCACTTCTGCCTTGTGCGGAGGTGTGTGCTACTTCTTCACGGTCAAACTCCCTTAGGCCCAGGCAAAGATAGCCAATCAATAAACTATGTCAAAGAAATCCCCCAAAAACAAAATGTTAAATATAAAATAGAATAGAACAAAATAACCCTTACCCTAATCTTGCAACACCAAAAACATCAGCTTTGGGAGACGACAGCGTTTTGAAGGCATCTCACCCCAGTATGATGTCTTGCAGTGTATCCCATTATAGTCTGTCTCTTATCATGGGAGTATCAGCTCCTATAATGGTGACATTGTGAGAATGCACTTATCATGCGAAGGTGCGTGCCACTTCTGCAGTGATGCTGAGGTGTGTGCCGCTTCTGCCTTGTGCGGAGGTGCGTGCTGCTTCTTCACGGTCAAACTCCCATAGGCAGGCAGGCTCAGACAAAGATGCACATCAATTTACTATGTTGAAGAATTCCCCCCAAAAGATAGGCCAAGTTTGAAACTGAAATAAAATGCTTGCAGTGGTGTACTTATTTATGTTTAACTATATGAATTACTATTTATGAATTGTGATGTTAAACGTTATCACGGGTGTTTACATAAGTTTATGTTTAACTATATGAATTACTATTTGAGAATTGTTATGTTAAACGTTATCATGGGTGTTTACAATACATTTGGCTGGTTGTTTGTAGACCACAAATAAGCATTCACTGGTTAAATTTGTTGGTAAAGAAACGAGGTTGCTGCTGATAGGTTTGAGCGTGAGTCGTGCGTTGAAATATCACATTTATTTCGTCATACACGGGTCTTGTTTGTATAAAAGACTTATATGCACCGGAACGCCTTATCGTATTTTTTCATCAGTAAGAGAAAGATGTAAATATTACAAAATTTAACAAATAGCAATAGTATAATCTAACACAAATTAATCCCTAAAATTGAATGTATTTAATACACAAAATGTTATCCCCAAATATGTATGTACTTACTGACAGCACAGACAAAATTACAAATAATAAATACATTAAAATTAATCAATGTGTTTAAATGTATTTGGCCTTTAACATATCTTACAATGATGTTTTTTTTATATTCTTTAAATAAGAAAATGATCTATATTAATCATTGTTAATGTTTAACAAAAATCATACAATTGTTTTACTGCATGTTGCAACTGATCACATTGTTCAAATTATAAAAATTATGAATATTTATATGACAAAATTCAGTATACAAAAAAACTAACACCCAACATAAATTTAACTTAAAAAAGGGTTGATTTAAGAACTGACTTAAACATAATAACGTTAACAATTATAATGATTAAGTTTAATCAAACAGTTAATTTTTATGTCACAACTTTTAAATCTTTTGTACGGAGAACATTTTTTTAAAGCATTACTTACAAGATGATTGTTAAAAAGGTTGTGTCAGAGTGTGAGTCGGGCGGACATAAAGTCATCGCACGTTGAAGATATTGCGACCAATATCGAACGTTTTTATATTGTATCGAAAGACAAGACAAATGGACATAATAACAAGGGTGTAACAACAAACTATAGAGTTGGGCAATAACATAAGGAATAAATAATTAGCCATGACATTTATTAAAACAATATAAAATTATAAATGGTTTGTAGTTGGGGCTTTGAATTGACTGAATTTTGTTACATTAAAATGAATCTAACCACTAACATACAAAAAATAAATGAAATAAATTCCACGATTCGAATAAATATACTAACAAGTAACCACATGACAAAGTAACATGTTGTTTTTTTAATGAGTAAAAGAAAATTACAATTTGTAGTTTGTAGTTATTAAGAATTTTGTTTAATAGTTCTAAATTCGACACACTTGATGAAGGTTCTGTAGTGTCTTCCACTAACTTTCCATAAATTAAATTATGTTTTGAATAAAAATAAATTGTAAATGTTATTTGAATGAAATAGAAACATAACAGATTCTATGATGCGTTATATGCTTAAAAGTGTTAACTGTTATTTGTTTCTGTTAAAATAAATCTAACCACTAACATACACAAAAATAAATGAAATAAATTCCATGATTCAAATAAATATACTAACAAGTAACCACATGACAAAGTAATATGTTGTTTTTTAATGAGTAAAAGAAAATTACAATTTATAATTTATAGTAATTTTAAAAGAATTTTGGTTGATAGTTCTAAATTTGACACTACATGTAATTGATGAAGGTTCTGTATTGTCTTCTACTAACTTTTCATAAATTAAATTAGGTTTCGAATAAAAAAATAATGTTATTTGAATGAAATGGAAACCTAACATATGTGTTATAATGCTTCGAAATGTTAACTGTTATATGTTGTATTACTTCTGTAATCATAATTCATTAAGTGTAATAAAAACAAAATGAAATTGAAGAGAGTTACACAAACATGTAATAGGCTATCACTAGGCACTACAAGTTCATAAAATTATGAGTAACGATGTCAAAGGAAATATTTTTTTACGAATAAGCGCTGCCGAGATCGAAGAGACGTTTATACGGGCCGATGCATCGATTGATTAAGCCGTGCGAAAAGACAGCCTCGTTTCTGGAAAGGTATCTTAGTATACAAGAACTGTGTTAAGAAAATAGATGATTTTCTGTGAATATTTAATCAGTGTTTTAAAAGTACAACATGTTTGTATGATTATACGCTTATATCAGTGTGTTTAAAAATGGACAATATGTTTATACACTTATACGGGTCGAAGCATCAGTTAAATAATGTCGTGCGAAAAGACAGCCTTATTTCTAGAAAGTAATCTTGTAATACAATAACTGTGTTAAGAAAATAAAGACTTGATTTTCTGTGAATACTTAATTAGTGTGTTTAAAGGAAGATATGTTTATACGAATAATACGATGATACGTTTATACGAGTCGATGCATCGATTGATTAAGCCGTGCGAAAAGACAGCCTCGTTTCTAGAAGGTATCTTGTAATACAAGAACTGTGTTAAGCAAATAAAGACATGATTATCTGTGAATATTTAATCAGTGCGTATAAAGGACAGTGAACGATCCTGTTTGACTTTAAAAATAAAGTTTGAGTTATCTTTGATATTATAAACAACTTTTATTGTATTGTACTTTAAGACATGTTCTCTTAATGAGTCAATTGTAGGAGGTGATGTTAATACAAGAACTGTGTTAAGAAAAGAAACACATGATTTTCTGTGAATATTTAATCAGTGTGAATATTTAATCAGTGACCTAAGGTCAGCGAACGATCCTCTTTTGACTTAAACAAAAAAATAATGTTTGAGTTATCTTTGATATTGTAAAACAAATTTTTGTGTATTGTACTTTAAGAAATGTTCTCTTAATGAGGCATTTGTAGGAGGTGATGTTAATAAAATGTCAAGTCACAAGTTTATAAAATCTCGAGTAACGTCGTCGGTGTCGTTCGTATAAACAGGCGCTGCAGAAATTGAACGTTAATTCACAACTGGTACACGATCGATGCGTCTATTAAACCGCGTTATATGGCAGCCTCGCTTTAGATACGGAATGTTTAATACTTGAATTGTGGCAATGGTGAATTTATGTTAAAATTTAAGTAAACTTTGATATTTTATAATAACTTTTATAAGAAGTAAGAATTATTACTTATTACTTACTTAAGTTTTTATTTTGCGACAACTTTGATCTTATTTTGGTCTTAATGAAGAAAAATGAGTAACTTATGTTAAAATTAAGATAAATCTATAATTCTTTGCTTACTAATTTAGTTATTCTTCAAATAAAGGACCTAAATTTGAGTTAAATTTACTTTGTAACTTTCTAATGTTAAACTACTTAAATGTTACATGTATTTAATCTTAATGGCCTTTATTTTAGTCTTTATAAAGAAAACAAGGGACTTATGCATAAGCAATTTGGTATAATTCTTACGCACTCAAATTCGATGCTTAAAGCACCCGTTTGGTAAAAATTACACTAATCATTATACTTGAACAAAAAACACCTAAATTTAAGTTCAATAGTTTCTTATGTTAAACTATTTAAATGGTACATGTATTTAGTATTAATGGCATTTAGCTTTACTCGTTAAACACAGTTGGTAATTATTTGTATTGTTTATTTTGTTCTGGAAATAAACCTTTATTTAACGTACACCAACTGACATGTCTTTATTCTATCTTTCTTCTTGTGGTGCTTGCTAAGGTCAAAGTTCACTGGGTTCATTTCCCTTTTTTTAAATTTTACCCATCCATTCTAAGGTTTAAATATTAGTTCCGAGCAAATTTTTTCAAGAGCCGCCGTAGCGCAGCGGGCTAGCTCACAGCCCCGGGAATCCTGGAGCTGTGAGCAGGGTGGGTTCAAATCTCTCCGGGGACTCTTTTACCATTAAAAAAAGACTTTTTTTATAAATCTTGTAAAAATGTGCAGGGTTTGAACCGGGGACCTTCCACTCTGTAAGCACTCTCTCTCACTGCTGTGCTACTGAGCTGTTATAAAAATCTAACGGTTTTTGGAGTGATGAAGTTAAAAATGGCTGACTTAGAAAATATTTCAAAATTTATTTTCCCTGGCTCAACCCTTGGATTTCTAGCTGATCTGAAGGCTGACCAAGGGCCTACAAGGGCCTACCAAGGGACTTGGAGCTTGACTGGAGGAGTAAAATTTTAAGTGCTGAGGGGCCAAGGAGGTTGCTGAGTGGGCTAGGGTAAGGGTCTGGGAGGTTGCTGCAGCCAGTGGGCTCGGTTGGTTGGGATGAGGGCTTGGGTGATGGTAGGAGTGATGATGGGCTTGACTCTTTGGGATGAGGGCTTGGGTGATGGTGTAGGAGTTATTGGCTGGACTGTTTGGGATGAGGACTTGGGGTGATGGTAGGAGAGTGGGGTGGACTGTTTGGGATGAGGGCTTGGGGTAATGGTAGGATTAATGATGGGCTGGACTGTTTGGGATGAGGACTTGGGGTGATGGTAGGAGAGTGGGGTGGACTGTTTGGGATGAGGGCTTGGGGTAATGGTAGGATTAATGATGGGCTTGACTGTTTGGGATGAGGGCTTTGGTGATGGTGTAGGAGTAATTGGTTGAACTGTTTGGTTTGGGATGAGGACTTGGGTGATGGTGGGAGTAATGGGCTGGACTGTTTGGGATGAGGGCTTGAGTGATGGTAGGAGTATTTGGGCTTTACTGTTTGGGATGAGGGCTTGGGTGATGGTAGGAGTGATGGGCTGGAATGTTTGGGATGGGGGCTTGGGTTAAGGATAGGAGTGTTGGGCTGAGACGGGCATGATAAAGCTTGGGAGGACTAGGGGTACGTTGGGATGAGATGGTTTGTTTTAAATTAAAGTGGTTATTCTTAGATGTAATTAAAGGATAGGGGGTTTTCGTATTAAAGGTTGGTATAATACTTTTTATTTAAAGTATGTAATGCGGTGGAACTTTTTTAATTAAAGTGGTTATTCTTAGATGTAATTTAACGGTAGGGGTTTTTCGTATTAAAGGTGTGGTATGGTACTTTTTACTCAAAGTATTTATTGGGGTGGAACTTTTCTATTAAAGTGGTTATTCTTAGATGTATATTTATCGGTAGAGGTTTTTCGTATTAAAGGTGTGGTATGGTATATTTTATTTATAATGGGGTGGAACTTTTGTTATTAAAGTGGTTATTCTTAGATGTAATTTAACGGTACGGAATTTCGTATTAAAGGTGTGGGTATGGTACTTTTTAGTCAAAGTATTTAAAGGGGTGGAACTTTTTTCTATTGAAGTGGTTATTCTTAGATGTAATTTTAACGGTAGGGGTTTTTCGTAAAGGTGTGGTATGGTGCTTTTTATTTAAAGTATTTAATGGGGTGGAACTTTTTCTATTAAAGTGATTATTCTTAGATGTAATTTAACGGTGTGGTAAAGTATTTTTAGTCAAAGTATTTATTGGGGTGAAAATGATAAAATTAAAGGGTTTTTGTAGTAAAGTTGTGGTACAGTACATTTTTTATTGAAAGTATTTAATTTGGCAGAACTTTTTGCCCACAATACTCTTTTCTGCTGGAGTAAGAAGATCTTATTTGCTGCACTTTCTAACTTGCTGCAGCCATCTTTGTTATATTTAAAAGTCTTTTAATGCTCTCAGTTTTGCCTAATATGGTAAACCACAGAATAAGGGAATGACAAATATATTTCTTTCTACATTTATAGAATCATTTTATTTCAAACTCTCAACAGTTATAAACAATACATTTTTTTAAATACAAAATACATTATCAGTTTGAAAACAATGATATAGAAGTAACTCAAACAAAATAACTCTTTGAAGAAAATTATTTGCCCTAACAAAGCTTTTGGTGAGTACAATTATCAAGTAATCAATATTAAACTGGACAAAATCTTTGCCCTTTTTAACAATCAAAGTTTTCGGAAAGTCAGTTTCTTTATCAACTATTTATCAATAATTAACCAAATTATAACTTGGTCACATGTTAAATTTGACCCCAAATCACTCTTTAAGTGCCAGTTTTGTTTTGCGTTTTTGACCAAAAAATGCCCAGTCTTTTTAGGTTTTTCAAAACTCTGTATTAATAAAAAATTCTTGTTCACCACACACAATGTATCTTGCTGTTTTGCGTTGCCTTGGAACCTCCCAAAGTCATTACTATTTCCTGGGGGATACTGCCCTCTTGTGATAACATAAAAAAAGATATTACATGTACCCTAATGGCACTTTCAGAATACATACAAATATTGTACTTTATTGTCACTGAAAGAGGTGACAGTCATTTAATTTAACCTTCATGTGTGAGCAATTGGTTTTTTTTGCATCAGGTGTCAAATTTGCAGCAACTTTTTTTGAAATTTGCAATTGTGCCTACTCCACTAAATTGGATGCCAATTTGGCATTGGTAAGTTCAATTGAATACTCACATACCTCAAAGTGAAATTTAATAACGGTTTCAACTAGAGGCAAATAAACTTGCTTTAAAGACACTGAACACCTTTTCTAATTGTCAAAGACCAGTCTTCTCACTTGGTGTAACTCAACATATGCATAAAATAACAAATAACAAACCTATGAAAATTTGAGCTCAATTGGTCGTCGAAGTTGCGAGACAGTAAACCCTTCCCATGAGATATGTAAATTGCACATAGCGCGTGCGCACTAACATTTTGGTTGGCAAAATGAGGGAACATCGCGCTGTTTTGTACACGGCTAATGGGTGCTTGATGCAGACGCGATTGCGCGTCTGCTTAGTGCACAACTCTATGGCGTTTGCCAACCAACAGGGTCTGTACGCATGCGTGAATGTGATTAGCATATTTCATGGGAAGGGTCCATAATGAAGAAAAAAACCACCCTTGTCACACAAAGATGTGTCCTTTCAGATGCTTAATTACGAGACCTTAAATTCCAATTCTGAGGTCTCGAAATCAAATTCGTGGAAAATTACTTCTTTCTCGAAAAACTACGTTACTTCAGAGGGAGCTGTTTCTCACCATGTTTTATACTATCAACAGCTCCCCATTACTCATTACCAAGTAAGGTTTTATGCGAATAATTATTTTTAGTAATTACCAATTGTGTCCAGTGCCTTTAACATAAATGCATTAAAATGAAACAGGCTGCTTTTTTGGCACCGCCAAAGCTCAGATTTCATCTTCAGGGTAATACTGCAAACCTTATCGGACTTCTTGGCATTCAAAATTATGAAAAAGGTAAAATATTTACCCAAGGAGCTACTTTGAGACTTTTATGTCACCGTCTCGAACATTCCTGTTCACAATACCCCCCTTTGCAACAATGTTCAGTTGAAGGTTAAAGTTGACAACCAATTTTTTGTTTAACCTAGTCAAAGCTTCTAAAAAGCCAATAAAAAGAAGATCTAATCTTTGACAAACATTTTTTTCTTCAAAAAGTTAACTATTAATACTCCTTTTTGTGGGCTAAAATAAGTGCACCTTTCAAGCAATATCCTGGCAAGGTTTATCCAATAAATTCCTTAAAATAGACATATTGTGACTTGCTTGCAATTCACCGATCCCTCAGGCTCCGCCCACAGCGCACATGTGAGCAAGAACACATGTGCCTCTCCAATGCCATTCTGCACAAATCTGTTGCGCGCACCAAGCATGTGCGCACGCATGTCAGACTTTATAGTGTCAGACTTTTAGTTGTGCAATGGGTTGTGATTGGTCAATAAGCAATGGGGCGGAGCTTAATGGATCGGTGTATTGGTGCACTTACTTTTTACAAAATCATTGCAACTCTGTTACGTAACCCCAAACCAGCTAAGGCAGGAGGTGACTAAATACATCACACCATTAAGTTATCAACTTTCCTGATAAAATTGAAACTACAATAAGGCTACCAGAATTGTTCTTTTTTTGCTTTTAATTTATAAACTACTTGCTTTGTAACATTACTTCGTTACAAATTTTACATTTTGCCTAGGAATGCGAGTTATCCAAACCGATTTGGGTGATGGAAAGACGTGACAAATTGAGGAACTTGTCCAATTCTTCACAGGATTCACTTTTTAAGAAAGTTAAAGCAACTATTTCAAATTATAAGATAATAACATAATTAACATACTTTTTTAGAAAAGGCATTCGGAAATTATAAAAAATCTACACTATTCAATGGTTTTTGAGAGATGTATTATTATGCATTCTTATGTTCTACTACACATACAACTAAGCTTTGAGTAATCATCACACTCTCTGGAAAAACACCTAATGGGCCTGGGACAGCTAAGGCTGTGTTAGAATTATAACCATTAGGGGAAAACACCTAATGGGCCTGGGACAGCTAAGGCTGTGTTAGAATTATAACCATTAGGGGAAAACACCTAATGGGCCTGGGACAGCTAAGGCTGTGTTAGAATTATAACCATTAGGGGAAAACACCTAATGGGCCTGGGACAGCTAAGGCTGTGTTAGAATTATAACCATTAGGGGAAAACACCTAATGGGCCTGGGACAGCTAAGGCTGTGTAAGAATTATAACCATTAGGGGTAAAGGTTAATCTAACATGTTTTTAATGTTTCTAGAGTGTAATCAATCTGTAGGGAAAACCATTCATTTGGGTTAGGCTGATGCCAGCATGAAGTCCCCAAAATGTTGTGGCATGTGGCGTCGGGCTGTAGATTGTACAAGTGCTGCAAACACAGCCCACTTTTTTAATGTTAGTAGAAAAACCACATACCTCGGTTGTAAACCCTGTACAAATCTAAATAGGTGAAAGATCCCAAAATCAATCTTTTCCGTGGTGGATTTCATCTTGAAGTGGGACACCTTTGAAATAAAAACAGACAAAGTAGTTTAAACAACTTTAGTCAACCTCCTAGTCTACCAAGATTTCAAACAAAAAAGCACCAAAAACAATCACAAAAGATGAACATCTTTATTTAAAGCTTTAGTTTGGTTCATGTTCATGCTACACACCAAGGAGTAAGTTGGTAACATGAAACGAGCTTGCATTCAATAGTGTTTCAAAATCAAGTGAACCATCTGAAATGCAAAACTTCAATGCATTAACTTTGATCTTTCAAACCACATGTAGAAAAAAAGAGATTAAAAAAGGGATCTCCCTTTGATTGTGAAGCAAATATTGATGTTTTGTTTCGCTCTAAAATGTGTATTCCTTTGAATAACAAAGTGTTAAAAAAACATGGATTTTATTTTATTTTATATTTTTTTTTTTTTTTTTTTGGGGGGGGGGGAGACAGCAGAAACTTTACCAGAAGTGCCCTCCCCCCAAAAAAAGTTGCACCCCTTTTACCCCCTAAAATATTACTGTAGTTAAGGTACTGCAACTTGGCAATGGCTTTTCTCTACAGATCTACGTGTGTATGCCCCTAATAGCATACTATGGCGTATGAGTTAATTGTCTACAAAAACGCACTATTAGTTGAATAGTTTTAATGAATTTACCTTCTATGTGAAGAGCCATCTCATATGCTAGGTTGACATCCAGCGACACACATCCACTTGGTAGTGATGAATCTGATCGATAAGCTTTCTGTCTGTGTATAACAAAACAAAAATACTTTATTGCACACATAGAGTTTTGTATGCGAGGGCAAGGCCATATTCATTACGCAAAGGGCACCTCCGTGGAAAACTAAGTCTAAGTCACCCCGGCCAAAATCAGGGCAACAGAGACAATGGCATCAATGCTTCATTGTTGTTACAGGCCAGTAAGACCCTCTGACTTTTTTTATGTTCTTAATAGCAGTTGTAATATGTCACCCCGCTCTGCAAAAACCTGCCAAAAGACGCCCAATATTGAATGGTTTAAAAATTCAGGTATCGCAACTGAGATTCCCTGCAACAAGTTTGTTTTATCCCTCGCTATGATAATATGTAGTTTAAAAAAAATTCTTTGTCTTTGTTAGGGGGGGGGGTGGTGAGCACAATTGAATAATTGTTTACGGTTTGTTTATGAAAAACATGATTTTTCAATACCTTATTTATACAAAATTGTTACATCGGGTTAACCACCCATAGGAGAACCTCTGACAAATTTTTCAATTTTGAATTAACTTGTTTTTCTAGGCTATTGACTTGTTCCATCTCTATTTTTCGAAGTTGTTGCCCTTGGTGCCCTATCTACTGGCCTAGCACCAGTTGGCCTTGCCCTAAAACATGTTTTGTAACTCCAGGCCTTGGTTTGTACAATCGATGTCTGTGGATGAATTGGAAAGTTGCTTAATTTTACAGGTCTGGCAGGACAGTAGTTGGAACCAGGTCTGAGACCCCCCTATTCTAAATTTGGTATCTTCTGAAAGCTGAGAACATTCTCTTTCTAAATGAAACGTGTACTGTTTGGAAGTAAAAAACCAGGGCTAGTATTCATCGCAAGGCTGACGAATAGAGCACCCAAAAGAAAAACTTGGAATGGTGAAATGAACAAACAGAAGATTCACAAGCCTGGAAATGTAAATTTCTACTGGAGGTTTTAAAGGCACCAAGGTCAGGGGAATAAAGATTATTCCCTCTGTTGCCACTGTGATGTATCAGTCCTGGTCTTGATCTCACAAAGAACTAAGACTGATCTAAACAACCAATCAATCCAATAATCCAATAATGCCTTGCAAAGTGTGATGTCACACTACAAGTCAATAGGGAGTTTTCGTTTTCGACGACTGGTGGTTCTGCGACGGTATGTAGTTTGCAGCCAAACATTGTGGTTTTCAGCAAAACACAGATTCATCCCAAGTACTGTCAGAGAAATTGAGAAACAACTGTCCTCAAAGCGACGCCTGTGCAGATAACCCGATATTTCATTTTCACCGTCGCAGAACCATCCGTCTTCCAAAACGAAAACTCCCTAATTTGACAACTCATCTTAAGATGAGTCTTAGCGCTTTGTGAAACCAGCCCTTGAAGATAATCAATAGACTGAAAGTATTATGAATAGTTTTTACTATTAACTAGTTTGAATTACCTTTTAATGGAGAGATGAGTTCTTGCAGATACGGACTCGATGTGCTTTCAGGCAAGCTCTGATGGTCAGACATCTAGTTGCTGATGATTGGATCCCTTTGGAGATGGCAACCCTCACACTGTGTAATCCAAAACAAAATAGAAAATGAGAGTTTGTTTCTCAGAATAACAATAACCCATCATGAAAATATTTCTGCAATTTTGAAATAATTATTCTCTCCTTATGAGATCACACTTCCTAACCATACATGTACTGATAAATTGATTGATTGTTCACATTAACAAGTGAACAGTATGTGTGAAGTTATTGGTCATTTACAAAACAAAATTATATGCCTTGTGAGGGACTTTTAGAGTTTGATGTACTTTCTTTGTCTGGTTCTGTATATTTTGTTCCTTTCTAGATATAAGGATTAAACTTTAAGGTCAATAATATACTTCAGAACTCTAGGTTTTTACTCAGCCCCGGGTCAACTATCACCAGCAGGGTTCACAGCGTGTGCAAATGTTGACGCCTGGGTTGCTTCACCCAAACTCAGGACAAGGACTATTTTTATCAATAACTAGTTGCATCTCTCAGTTTTGCTTGTGCCCTCAAAATTTCCCCGAAGTTAAAGGTCACTGAAGTGGCCTTATTTACAGAAGATGGTAACTAGTGTCCCCTAAGCAACCAATCAGGTCCTGCAAGGATACTTAATTACAAAGTCAGTAAAATTCAAAAGTGTCAGACACATTCAACACTTGAACTGAAGTTGTTCTAGCAGAGTATACTGTTCGAAACGTCGAGACCAAACCGGCTCTTTTCAAAGCCAACACTCACTCATAAGAGATTTACACATGGCCGCACGCGCAAGTTTACTATTTATTTATAGTTTCTTCCTCTTTCTCCACACCATGCAAAGCTTCAAACAATACTTAGAAGTTTTTGTTCATTATTATTATTATTCAATTAAAAAAAAGAAGACCGCCAGACTTGCTGCTTGTCTTAAGAAATACAATGATAGAATTTACCTTCATATTTCAAGAGGTGTCTAACATGTCATACTGATGTTCAGGGCACTGTCAGTTGAGCGAGAGGATGTCTTCAGCCGACGCCTTCTCAGGAAACTCTGATGGTCGCCATCCACGCATCCCGGTCCAGCATCAGTGCCTAAGGGCATATACATCCACTTTGTTGATTAATGAACCTTCACAAGCTTCACTAACTGTGTAAAACAAATCAAAAGTAACTTATTACAGGCACGCAACTTCAGCTTGAAGAGGGAACAACCATTTTTTGTCTATTTTCTTTATATCTGGTACATTGGAAACCTTTTCACTGGACACCAATGCCACGACCAGAAAAACAGAGGACATGACACTGTGTTTTATTTATGGGACGAATGTCATAGAACTGCTTAAGAACACAAAGTAGCAAAGTACCAAATGGTTTAGCTTACTGGAATGAGATTACCAGCAATAATGACATCTTTCATCAAACCATTAATGGCTGCACATTTTTGCTTAGCAGAAGTATAAGAACCAGTTCATTTTCAAATTGTCCGTAGCCTCCCACGTTAAAATATTTTTACTTTTGGGAGATTCTTGAGATTAAAAATAAAAGACCGCCAGACTTGCTGCTTGTCTTAAGAAATACAATGATAGAATTTACCTTCATATTTCAAGTAGTGTCTAACATGTCATACTGATGTTCAAGGCACTGTCAGTTGAGCAAGAGGATGTCTTCAGCCGACACCTTCTCAGGAAATTCTGATGGTCGTCTTCCACGCATCCCGGTCCAGCATCAGCGTCCCAAGGGCACATACACCCACTTTGTTGATTAATGAACCTTCACAAGCTTCACTAACTGTGTAAAACAAATCAAAAGTAATTTATTACAGGCATGAAATTTAATCTTTGAGGGGGAACGACCATTTTTGTTTTATCTGGTTCATTGGAAAACTTTTCACTGGACACCAGACAATGCCAAGATCAGAAAAACAGAGGCCATGCCACTGTGTTTTATTTCTGGGCCCATTGTCATAGAACTGGTTAACCACACAAAGTAGCTAAGCACCAAATAGTTTTGCTTACTAGAATAAGATTACCAGCAATAATGACATTTTTCCCCACAACACTAATGGCTGCACATTTTTGCTTAGCAGAAATATGTGAACCACTTCATGTCAAATTATCTGTAGCCTTCCACATTGAAATATTTTTACTTTTGGGAGCTTCTTGAGATTAAAAATAAAAGACCGCCAGACTCGCTGCTTGTCTTAAGGAAATACAATAATAGAATTTACCTTCATATTTCAAGAGGTGTCTAACATGTCATACTGATGTTCAGGGCTGGTCAGTTGAGCGAGAGGATGTCTTCAGCCAACGCCTTCTCAGGAAACTCTGATGGTCGTCATCCACGCATCCCGATCCAGCATCAGCGTCCAAAGGGCATGTACATCCACTTTGTTGATTAACGAACCTTCACAAGCTTCACTAACTGTGTAAAACAAATCAAAAGTAACTTATTACAGGCATGCAATTTCAGCTTTGAGAGGGCAAGACCATTGTTGTTCTATTTTTGTTTCATCTGGTTCACTGGAAAACTTTTCACTGGACACCAGACAATGCCAAGACCCAAAAAACAGAGGCCACGCCACCATGTTTTATTTCTGGGCCCAATGTCATAGAACTGCTTAAGCACACAAAGTAGCTAAGCACCAAATGTTTTTTCTTACCAGAATAAGATTACCAGCAATAATGAAATGACTGCACATTTTTGCTTAGCAGAAATATGTGAACCACTTCATGTCAAACTATTGAGGTTCTTGAGTAATTATTTTCCTTTGAAAATATTTTTGCCACAATAAAACCCTGACATGACAAGGGAAATACAACAACAGTTCTCATAATTAGTTCTGCTTGGGAAATCGAGTAAGCACTGATCACCATGATTCCCAGAACCTCTGCTGTGAGCCATGACCAATAATCTAAGATGTGGTACGCTGGAATCACGGAATGCTTCGGATAATGGCGAATAATGGTGGAAGCCTGTCCATGTTGTTGGCCACATTGGTACTACAACAGGGAAAAAGCTAAGATCAATCTTAACTGTTTATCAAGCCTATTCGCTAAGCAAAGAGTGATGTCGCAATACAAATCACTTCGTATACTGACAACTCATCTTTCAACAGATGAATCTTAAGTAGGGCTTTGTGAAATCGAGCCCAGGACAATTTTAAACTTTCACTGGACACTTTGACAAGGACATGTTCTCCCTTTGAATTATCAGTCCTACAGGAATCGATACTAGACTACAATATGATTAAATAAAAATAAAAATAATACAAGGTCTTTATATAGCTCTCAAACTAATACGAGCTCTCCAACTAACAAATCTAGAGTGTCATGGCCGAGTGGTTAAGAGCATCGAATTCAAGTTCTGGTGCTAATTCACCGGAGTGTGGGTTCGAATCCCGGTCGTGACACTTGTGTCCTTGAGCAAGATACTTTACTATAATTGCTTCTCTTCACCCAGGGGTATAAATGGGTACCTGCGAGGGTAGAGGTTGATATTGTGAATGAAAAAGCCTTTGGAGCGATATAAACCGTTGCCCAGGTTGTATACTCCCAAGGGAGCTGAGAAACATTAAAAAGGGATGTTATTGGCACTATGACCAGGGCACTAATGTAAAGCGCATTGATACGGTTATTGTGAAATGCGCTATTTAAGAACTGGTTATTATTATTATTATTATTATTATTATTATTATTATTATTATTATTTCATTTTATCACAGCATGCAAAAGAAAGATCTCATTTTCCTTTGTGCCGGTAACTCCTCGAGCCGGGCTACGTCCCGTAGCCTTAGATCTCAAGGGTCTTTCTCAGGATCCTCGCTGTTCCCAAAAGCGCTGCCTTCTGTAATAGATCTACCCTCACATTTGTCCCTATTTCATCTAGATGTTTCCCCAGTGCTTTGGGAATGGTGCCAAGTGCTCCAACCACCACGGGGCCTACTTTTACCTTTACCTGCCAAATCTTACGAAGTTCCCTGGCCAGGTCCTGGTACTTCTCGATCTTTTCCATCTCCTTCGAAGCTACCCTTATATCACCTGGCACCGCTATGTCAATGAGATGACACATCTTCTTCGTCTTATCTAATAGCACAACATCCGGACGCCTATGTTGTATAACATGATCGGTCTGAATGTTAAAGTCCCATAGGATCTTGACCTGGTCGTTCTCTACAACTTTCTCCGGAACATGGTCGTACCATTTCGCAAGTACTTTGACACCATACTTCTTACACAGATCCCAGTGAATCACCTTGGCCAGCTTGTCATGTCTTCCTTTGTACTCCGTCTGGGCCATCTTACTGCATTCGCTAACAATATGAAATACAGTCTCCTCTGCTTTATTGCACATTCTACACATAGGAGAGACGTTTGCTTTCTCTATCCTTGCCTTCATTACATTTGTCCTTAGAGACTGGTCTTGCGCCGCAGTAATCAAGCCCTCTGTTTCCTTCTTTAGTTCGCCACTCTTTAACCAATTCCATGACTTGCTGCTGGCCACTTCCTCAGTGCACCTCAAGAACCGGCCATGAAGTGGTTTGTTCCTCCAATCTTGATGTCTTTCCTCCTTCCTTTCCCTCTTGTACTCTTTCGGCCCAACTTCGTCTGCCCTCGTGTACCTTTGTGCAACTTTCAACAAGCTCTCCTCGGTCCTCCTGACATGACAATGCAAGCTTCTGCACTCGATGTTAACACTGTCCGCCACGCTAAGCAACCCCCTTCCGCCCTCTGACCTCGGAAGATAGAGTCTACTAACATTTGACCGCGGGTGTAGCATGCCATGCATGGTCATTAGTTTTCTTGTCCTCCTGTCAGTGACATCTAGATCTTCCTTAGTCCACTCGACAATACCCGCACTGTACCTCATCAAAGACACGGCCCATGTGTTAATCGCCTTAATCATGTTCCCGCCGTTTAGTTTAGACTTCAAACATTTCTTTACACGCCTGATATATTCTGCCTTCAGCCTTACCTTTGATTCCTTGTGAAGGACATGGTCCGATTCAAGTACACCAAGATAACGATAACTCTCCTCCTCACCCAAAACCCTCAACTGTGCACCATCTGGCAGAGCAATGCCATCGGAATGTACCCTCTTCCCCCTCTTCATGGTCATTGAAGCACATTTCTCCAGACCGAACTGCATCCCAATGTCATCACTGAAAATCCTGACGGTCTGCACCAAAGAGTCGATCTCGGCCTCATTCTTCGCAAACAACTTCAAATCGTCCATAAAAAGCAGATGGTTGATCTTACATCCGTCCTTCTTCATTACATAACCTGCACTCACCTTCCTTAGAATCATCGACAGGGGCATCATCGCAAGAACAAACAGCAGCGGAGACAGAGAGTCACCTTGGAAAATACCTCTTCTTATGCATACCTTGCCCAGATTATCATCGTTGGCTGTCAGATTTGTTCGCCACGTCTTCATGCTCTCACCTAAAAGACGTTTTACTGCATCAGCCACTCCAACCATATCCAGACATTCCATTATCCATGTGTGCGATACCATGTCATACGCCTTCTTGTAGTCAATCCACGCCATTGCCAAATTAGTCTTTCTGCTCCTGCAGTCCTTCAGTACAGCCTTATCGATGATAAGTTGATCCTTCGTACCTCTGGACCGCTTCTTACAGCCTTTCTGCTCCTCCGGAAACAACTGCTGGTCATCCATATGGCGATATAGGTCTTCTGCAATCATACTGGTCAAGAGTTTATACATCACAGGTAAGCACGTGATTGGTCTATAATTACTGGCAATGTTACCTTTCTATTATTATTATTATTATTATTATTATTATTATTATTATTATTATTATTATATGATAATAATATCGAAGTCTTATATAGCGCACGTATCTATCAAACAAGGTACTCAAGGCGCTGAGTATATATACAAACTTTCAGAAAGATAGGTTATTACAGTGATGAATTCTGAGACCCAATTATTGAGCACCTTATAAGGGTTTACAAGGTGCTACGACGCAAACAGCAGCCAGAGCCAGGAACACTGGGGTGAACCCCCTTCTCTTTTCGAGTGCACTGGGTTCTTTTACATGCTCTGTCAGAATTACCCCCCCATTCGAATGTATGGTGTTTATTTTGCAGGAGCAGATATACTAATGAATATGCATTTTTCTCCCCAAAGGTTGTGAACTCTTGTTATTATGCTAATTTCGTAACTTGGTTTATAAAAAGAAGTGCGGAGGTCAGTGCCTTCACTTTCCTTTGTACTTGTCTGGTCACACAGGTTGGTGTGAATAATTAGGTATTGTTGTGCATTGAAGGATTGAGCTACTTTGCATGAAGTGTGGTATGCAAGAATTTAGGGAGTGGCAGTAGTCTCACATAGGTTCTTATGGAAGAAGGATCATGAAATTTTGAGTGAGAGAAAGATAGAGAGAATTTGGATAGGTATTTGGAAGTGCCTATATCTCAACAGTGTCGCGCTACAATTACAACCTTTGAGGTTATTGTTTTGCTGCAATATTAATGCTAAACCAGAAACAGATTATCAGGCTGTTATTTTAAGCAATTGATTGGCAGAGAACTGAGGCGGCAGAGATCGGCAGTTTGAGTTTTGAAGCAAGGAGAAAATCATGGCCATGATGTTGATGTGGGAATCTAACCCTCTCCTAGAAGTTCAAGGGACTATACTCTCATAGAGTGAGAAGCGTTAATTGAAGGTCTGAGGCGGACCAAGAGGAAGGCCGGAGAGTCCGTGCATGATACGTGCCTACATAAAATGGAAGAGTGGAGCGAGACGCTGTAGTGTTACCGGAGGACATTTAAGCCTTTGGACATTTTCACGGTGGGACATTTTATTTACCCAATAAATTGAACACTTTTGTTTGGAGTTGAATTCGGAGTTTTGAATTCGGAGTTGGAGTCAAGAGTTGAAGTCAGGGTTGAAGTAAGAGTTTAAATCGGAGTTGAGATTGAATCGAGGCAGGACGCCAGACCGGAGGGTCACTTTTGTTTAAGTGTAAATTTGATTAACTTTTGATTAACTTGATTTGGAGACATTTAATTGACTACATCAGAGTAGCGTGGTGTTATTAAGACGCAAAAAGCGAAACATTGCAGAAGTAAGAGAGATTGTTAAAGCGCCTTGATTTTGTATATATATAATATCGATTATAGTCTAAGGAGACTCACCCTTTAGTTTCTAGTATTTTCAACACATTGTTGATTTAAGGATAAGTTTTATTTGAGAAGATCGAGACGAAGTGTTTTGAGTTCATTTATTAATTTCTGTAGAATCCAAGATATATAGATATTCAGTGTACAGATTCTAGAAATGGGGCGGTTCCCCCAGTTGTTGTAAATAAATGTAAAATAATTGTAAATATAATATTGTGTCGAAGAGACTTTCATTCCAGAGTTAGCAAACTGTCTTTCTCGTCATGGTTGCACGGGGTTAACTGTGACATTTTGGGGGCCCGTCCGGGAAGAGTTTGACATGTAAAAAGAAAGACACTTGCTTGCTATGAATGATTGTAGTCTTAGGCTAAAGTGTTTATGGAAGTATAATGGAGTAATTTGTATTTTCTTTTTTATTCTCCAGACTTTTGACTGCGGATATCTGACGGCTCAGTTTCAACCCAATCAATTGCTTCTTAGTGCCGCCGCATCCCAAAAGCGCCTAAGTATGGAGATCGAACGGTTAGCTTCCTTAGGTAAAGAGATGGATTTGCAGGGAAGTGAGTTGAGAGAGTTTGTTAAGGTAGAGCAAGAACGGTTGAAAGTTGAGAGAAAGGAGAAAGAGAAGAGAGGGATAAGAGAGCTGCTCAAATAGAAATTAGAAGGGAAGAAAAAGAGGCTTTAGAGATCCAACTCAAATTAGCGATAGTTACTGCTGAAAAGGCAGCAGCAGGGGGTCACTCAAGTCAGGTTCACAAACAAAACTTTCAATCTCGGGGGCCAAAGCTTCCAGCATTCGACGATGATAAGGATGAACTGGACGCACATCTTCAAAGATTTGAGAGATATGCTGCTGCGCAAAGTTGGCACGGAAATACCTGGGCTGTGAACCTCAGTGCACTTTTAAAAGGGAAAGCCCTTGAGGTGTACTCTAGCCTGGGACCAACGGCTTTACGTCCCATCCGAAGGACGAAGCAATGGTTAAGTGTCTTGCTTAAGGACACAAGTGTCACAGCTGGGGATTCAAACCCACACTCTGCTGATCAGAAACACCAGAGTTTGAATTCGTAGCTCTTAACCGCTCGGCCACGACACTTCCACTAACAAAAGAAAGTACCACAGTAAAAAATTTTTAATGTTTTTTGTGTCAGTTATACCTTGTATGCAAAGGAGAGATGATTTCTTGCAGACACCAGCCCAGACTCATTGTGTTTTCAGGAAGCTATGAAGGTCAGACATCTTGTTGCTGATTAGTGGATCCCTTTGGAGATGGCAACCACCAGTGTGTCCTGTGAAAACGAAGGAAAAAACGCACAATAGAGTCAATTTTTTTATTTTATTTGAGTCAAGGTTTTCACTGGCCAATTTCAGCAAAAATCCATTAATTTTAACTCATTCAATTTCATTCAACAGTCAACAGGAGTAATTCAAAACCAGTTTAGCATTCACTGGTCAAACAAGATCATTTAAATTTGATAGGCCGCAAGAATCATTCAACTCGGTAAAGCCAGCAGCAAGAACTGGTCAACAATTTAATTTCATTACAATGAGCAAACATTTTCTAAATGTTTGCATTCAAATTCAGAATTGTATGTAATGTGTTTACTGATTTAGAGCTGCCTATAAAGGCAGGGAAAACTAATTTCTACAATAGTTTGGCGTTATCTCCCAAATAAGCCAAAAAGATTTTTAATGAAAAGATGGCTGCTCGTGGTCAGTACAGAGCAGTGATTACAGTAGGTAGGGTGAAACTGGTTGAGGCATTCGAGAACAACAAAGCTGACTATCACACACTCTTGGCATCAAAAGATGGACAGCAAGGTCAATAGTGGCAACATTTGCGTACCGGTCATCACAAAAAGTTGCCGACTGGGGGAGCACACAACACCAAGGTAGATCAGGAAATGCAAGATGAGCTGTACTGCGTGACAATCCTCTTGTAACACCAAAACAGATAAAAGATGAGATCCAACAATAGCTACCAGACAAACCAACTGTGTCTCCAAGTAGATCCCTGGACGGCATACTCATGACCCTTAAACTAGCAGAGGACATGCCTGATGCCGCCAACTCGCCAACGGTACTCGATATGCGAGTAGAGTACGCGCAGTGGCTCATGCGCTACGGAGTTGTCAGCCACTGCGTAATCATCGATGAAAAGGACTACAACATTTTGCAAGGCGCTCTTTTAGTAGAGCACCTTGCTGTATCCCGGCAAGGCGTGTTGTACACGCTCAACGTGGACGCAACTGTAACATGACAATTGCTGTTTCGGAGATTTGCCTTGTAAACCATCGCATTTGAAACCGTAACAAGAGAAATATTTGAAGATTTTCTGGCCGCAACAGCCCTTGAATGTCAAACGTTGTTCCAAGCATATGAACCAGTCTTTCTTGGATACGACAATGCCAGACCCCCCTTGAGCATGCCCAGCTCCCAGCAGGACTCAACCAACAGATCCAGTTGAAACGACTACCACCATATTCACCATTCCCGAACATGACTGAATTGACCCATTCATCATCCAAAGCTGGCATGATCTACATGTAGCTCTCCCAGAATGGCAGCAACGAGTAGGTGACCGGGAAACGAACCAGTCTTTCTTGGATACGACATTGCCAGACCCCATGTGCATGCCCAGCACTGAGCAGGACTCAATCAGCAGATCCAGTTGAAACAACTACCATCATATTTACCATTCCTTAATAACAAGAGGCATTTGACATGACTAAATTGACCCATTCATCATTCAAAGCTGGCGTAATCTAGCTCTCCAGGAATGGCAGCAGTGAGTAGGTGACCAGGAAACAGTAGAGGGGTAATCTGTTGACTAGAAGTGGCCCAGCAAAATATTGGACAAATAACTCATGAAAAATGTGTGAGATGGTATAACCAGACCTACATGTTAAGATGTCTGGCACGTCAGTGAAGATTATAGAAGAAGACGGAGACAAAAACAAACCCGGGGGTAGAGATGGTTCTTGTGATTGATTTAACATAGGGACATAGTAGTCCAAATTTGTTGCATAGGCTGTACTCCCAGGGAGTGTACTCCCAGGGAGTCCAGTAAACAGGGGTAATGAGGTTGGAGCGCTTTGAGAAGCCTTCCGTGTGTGAAAAGCATGATATAAAAACCAGTTATCATTCTTATTGTGGCATAGTGAGGTACTTGGTTGTTTCAAGGAATTCACAATTATCTATGAGGATTTTAATAAGTTTACCTTCATTTGAAGAGCCTTCTCATGCGCCAGGTTGATGTCCAACAGTCTTCTTTGTTCATGGGTCTCATTTCATAAGCTTTACCAAAGTGTAGCTGTGTACAAAGACAAAAACATACTTTATTACCAGAATGAAATGTTACCCTCCAGAGGGCATGCAAGACCAATTTCGTTCTGCAAAAGGCACATCCGTTGGAAAATCTTTAATCTACGGGAAACTCTTGAAGGGGGCACCAAGGCCAAGACAACAAGTGGCCCGCCACATCCTCAGTGTTATACCAGGCCTGTTAGTCACAGTCCTTTAGCAAAGGACCACGTCTGCCATAAATAACAAGTGTTTACGGGAACCTTGTCAATGACCACAAATGACATCAAATGACAAGACCAATGACAATACTGACGAGAACTGTGAAAAAGGGACCGGCCAAAAGTCTCCCATTGAACAAACTTTTGACAGTATGAGGCCTAAAAGGATCAATACTACTGTAGACTATAACAATACATGATATTTTTAAAGTGATTTTGTCACCTTTTTTACTATCAGATATATGTAGTTCCATGGACAGTTGTTTCTGCATTTTTTTTTTTTGCCTCTGTTTGTTTTATTCTCAAGGGTCCCCATTTAGTGGGCCTGTAATGAGTGTCTGTTTGATGTTTGTGCAATAAAGGTAATAAAATAAAATAACTACCTTTTATGAGCTTCACTATAACTGCACCTTGTAAAGAAGAGATGAGTCCATGCAGCATCAGACATCTGGTTGTTGATGAGTGGATCTGTTTGGAGATTGCAACTCTTACTGTGTAAATGAAAACAAAATACAGAATTTTAAACTAACCCATCATGAAAAAATAAAATGCCACTTGGATTTGTTTTTCCCTTTTAAGGTCAGCATGCTAAACCATGACATCCCTCACTTCTAATAGACCAGTTATAAATTGAAATTATTGGTAATTTTGTTAAATTTAATACCCTAGTGTTTGTGACTCGCAGCTATTGACATAGCGGGCATGTTCTTTTAGTTTCAGCAAAATTTCTAAAAAATCATTAAAATTATTTTGGACTTGAGTAAAACTTGAGCCATACTACAGATGACTCAGACTTGAGTTGTGGCCATCACTGAGTCGCACTCCAGTCCAACAAGCCCCACGAGTAAGGCACTGTTTTCAATCAAGGTTCAGCGAAACAAGTTTGTAAAAAAAGGTTCATCTCAAAAATCAAAAGACACATAATTGTTACACTTATGGACGTTACATGAATGGTATGTCACAGTGAGATAGTCAAGTCGTTGTGGTGGTGTAATGATTCAGCTTTCCGCCATCAAAAACTGCTCTCGTGAGCTCACAAGCGACGCTGCTGGCTGCCGACAAATGGGACTGTAGTCGTGAGAGCAGAAGTCTCGTGGGGGCCGGCAGTCTCTTGGGAAGCCCAGAGAAAGTCAAAATCGTGGCAAGAGAGTCGGACTGATATCACCCAGCAGACAATTAATGACTTGTCCACAAGTCTACATAATCGCATGCAGTGGGGTCATTGATGCTTTGATCATTGAAATTTTCTCATCAAATGCCAGGAGAGCTAGGAGATATGTTTTTCGCTTTGAAAATTGTTTGCAATTTTATATTTGGACTAGAAAAAAAAGGTTGCAGGCAACCCAAAATGTTGGTTTCCTCAAGTAAAGCTCTTGTTTGGTGCACCTTGTGTTTATGGTGAACTGTCCTGGGTCCAATTCCATGGCTCTGCTTAGCGCATCAAGCAAAGAATTGGCGCTTGCATAAGCAGTGAACTCTGAACTTACGTCACTGGTTTAGTGGGGAATTTTGGCTTGTGCGCATGTGTACTCCACACGTTACTAGGCATTATATACTTATACAGCTAGCGCAGAAACTTGGCGCTTGCACGTAAGCGGAGAATGGTGATCGTAAGTGCAGAATTTGGTGGTAAGCAGAGCCATGAAATTGGCCCCTGGATGGTCAAGGAGTGGGGTTGTTGGCGAGGCTTAAATTGTTTTATATTTTCCTGTGTTTGTCAGGTAAAATCAAACAAAGTAAACAATATGGGATATCACTTGTCTAAATACAAGTATCCAATGTACAGTATTTCCCCAAATTTATGAAATAAGCAATCATACTGAGTGTAATACAGTACATGTTAAATGTCTATCAAATCATTGTCAAATTATTATTAACAGGTCTCCAAAAAGACAAACCAAAACTAATTAAGTCCATGTACAGGGACATAATGTAACAGTAAACGAGTCCTAGAAACACCAGCATTCACCTGTGAAGCAAAGTGATGAGAACTCAGAAATATTACAGAGTTTCAAGGAACAGCAGCAGAGTGCAGACTTTGAGATCTTTGGCTTACCATCTTGGGACTTACTTAAGATTGATGTTAACATTTGACTTGTTTTCTGTTTATGTCAGTCAAATATTATACATGTATGGTACATGTATTGTGGTTGGTAACCTGAATTTGCTGAGCATCAATTTTTGAGCTTAACTGCTTTTGTGCTTATTGCTCTTTGAAATTGGGCTCTTGGCCAAATGCCTCCATGAAGTATGAGGCCTATAAAGGCATCAATACTACTGTGGACTATAACAATACATGATTTTTTAAGGTGATTTTGTCACCTTTTTTACCATCAGCTTTGTAGTTCCATAGCAATTTTTTTTTTTTTTTTTTTCTGTTGTCTCCGTTTTAATCTTATGTGTGATCAAGGGTCCCCCAGCCTCTGTGCCTGTTTCGGTTTTTGATGTTTGTGCAATTATGGTAATAAAATTAAATAAACTACCTTTTATGAGCTTTATTACAACTGCACCTTGTAAAGAAGAGATGAGTCCATGCAGCTTGGACATCTGGTTGTTGATGAGTGGATCTGTTTGGAGATTGCAACTCTTACTGTGTAAATGAAAATACAGAATTTTAAACTAACCCATCATGAACAAATATAATGCCACTTGGAAATAATTGTTGTCCCGTTTAAGGTCATGCTAAACCATGGCATCCCTCACTTCTAATAGGTGAACCAGTTGAGTGACATTATTGATAATTAATGTGATTGCCCCCGGTTTTTGTGACTTGCAGCTATTGAGTATAGCTTACTACTGACATAGCGGGCAATTTTTTTTAGTTTCAGCAAAATTTACACAAAATCATTTTTAAAAAATTGGACTTGAGTAGAACTTGAGCCATACTACAGATAACTCAGACTTGAGTCATGGCCAACACTGAGTCGAGCTGGAGTCCAACAAGCCCCACGAGTGAGGCATTGTTTTTGATCAAGGTTCAGCAAAACAAGTTTGTACAAAAAGTTTCATCTCAAATAACAAAAGAACACATATTTGTTACACTTTTGGACAAGTTGTGAATGATCTGTCACTGTGATATAGTCGATTCACGTTTCCGCCATCAAAAACTGCTCTCGCGAGCTCACACGCGTCGCTGCTAGCTGCCAACAAATGGGACCGTAGTCGTGAGAGCAGAAGTCTCGTGGGGGCTGGCAGTCTCTTGGGAAGCCCAGAGAAAGTCAAAATTGTGGCAAGAGAGTCGGATCGATATCACTCAGCAGACAATTAATGACTTGTCCACAAATCTACATAATCGCATGCAGTGGGGTTGTTGATGCTTTGATCATTGAAATTTTCTCATCAAAGCCAACAATTTTATATCGCCGCATAGTTTGTTTTCAATGTGTGTCGTCGACCAAACATTTCATTGCAAAAGAAGTTCTATACAACCAATCTGCAAATCACAAACCCATAAAAATGGTTATTGATAAAAAACAATTCCTATTACATCATGGCAGAAACTAGGGGAAGTGTTTTTCTTCTCGCCGTCGCATTGAAAATTGTGTGCAATTTTATATTTGGACTAGAAAAAAAACTTGCGGTGACCCAAAATGTTGGTTTCCTCATCCAACCAGCAGGTGAATACAAAAGTTAAGGGAAACCCCTCTTTACGTTAGTTTATCTACTGTGATGAACAAATTTCAGACTTTTTCGTTTTTTCAGAATGTCATCCCTGTACAATGTAACACAGAAGTCCAAGGTGTATGAATGACTAACATGGTGTACATAGCGTTTTGCATGGCTTGGCTGATGCAGACAAAAATAGCTGTGATCTCAGACTTGAAAGTCTACACCCCTAAACATGTATCCCTTCAACAACAAAAAACAAAACAATCCAATAAGCTCCACCCAATTACTGTCTACACCAATCACATACAATGAAAGCTTGGCCAAAAGTCACCAATATTGTCCAAGTAGGCCTAAAGCTTTTGTTTGGTGCACCTTGTGCTTGTGGTTCAGAACTGTCCTGGGCCCGAATCCATGGCTCTGCTTATCGCATCAAGCAATCGGCCTCTTGCGGAAGCAGTGAATTCTGAACTTACGTCACTGGTTTAGTGGGGAATTTTGGCTTGTGCACATGTGTACTCCACACGTTACTAGGCATTATATGCTTATACAGCTAGCGCAGAAATTTGGACCTTGCACGTAAGAGTAGAATGGTGATCACAAGCGCAGAATTCGGCAGTAAGCAGAGCCATGAAATTGGCCCCTGGATGGTCAAGGAGTGAGTGATGGGCGAGGCTTAAATTGATTTATCTTTTTCTGTGTTTGTCAGGTAAAATCAAACAAAGTAAACAATATGGGATATCATTTGTCTAATTACAAGTATCCAATGTACAGTATTTCCCAAAATTTATGAAATTAGCAATCATACTGAGTGTAATACAGTACATGTTAAATGTATAACAAATCATTGCAAAATTTCTAAAAAAATCATTAAAATTATTTTGGACTTGGGTAAAACTTGAGCCATACTACAGATGACTCAGACTTGAGTTGTGGCTATCACTGAGTCGCATTCGAGTCCGACAAGCCCCACGAGTAAGGCACTGTTTTCAATCAAGGTTCAGCGAAACAAGTTTGTAAAAAAAGGTTCATCTCAAAAAACAAAAGACACATAATTGTTACACTTATGGACGTTACATGAATGGTATGTCACAGTGAGATAGTCAAGTCGTTGTGGTGGTGTAATGATTCAGCTTTCCGCCATCAAAAACTGCTCTCGTGAGCTCACAAGCGACGCTGCTGGCTGCCGACAAATGGGACTGTAGTCGTGAGAGCAGAAGTCTCGTGGGGGCCGGCAGTCTCTTGGGAAGCCCAGAGAAAGTCAAAATCGTGGCAAGAGAGTCGGAACGTTATCACCCAGCAGACAATTAATGACTTGTCAACAAGTCTACATAATCGCATGCAGTCGGGTCATTGATGCTTTGATCATTGAAATTTTCTCATCAAAAGCCAGGAGAGCTAGGAGATATGTTTTTCGCTTTGAAAATTGTTTGCAATTTTATATTTGGACTAGAAAAAAAAGGTTGCAGGCAACCCAAAATGTTGGTTTCCTCAAGTAAAGCTCTTGTTTGGTGCACCTTGTGTTTGTGGTCAACTGTCCTGGGTCCAATTCCGTGCCTCTGCTTAGCGCATCAAGCAAATAATCGGCAGCTTGCAAAAGCAGTGAACTCTGAACTTACCTCACTGGTTTAGTGGGGAATTTTGGCTTGTGCGCATGTGTACTCCACACGTTACTAGGCATTATATACTTATACAGCTATCGCAGAAACTTGGCGCTTGCACGTAAGAGGAGAATGGTTATCGTAAGCGCAGAATTCAGCGGTAAGCAGAGCCACGAAATTGGCCCCTGGATGGTCAAGGAGTGGGGTTGTTGGCGAGGCTTAAATTGTTTTATATTTTCCTGTGTTTGTCAGGTAAAATCAAACAAAGTAAACAATATGGGATATCACTTGTCTAAATACAAGTATCCAATGTACAGTATTTCCCCAAATTTATGAAATAAGCAATCATACTGAGTGTAATACAGTACATGTTAAATGTCTATCAAATCATTGTCAAATTATTATTAACAGGTCTCCAAAAAGACAAACCAAATATAATTAAGTCCATGTACAGGGACATAATGTAACAGTAACCGAGTCCTAGAAACACCAGCATTCACCTGTGATGCAAAGTGATGAGAACTCAGAAATATTACAGAGTTGCAAGGAACAGCAGCAGAGTGCAGACTTTGAGATCTTTGGCTTACCATCTTGGGACTTATTTATGATTCCTGTTAGCATTTGACTTGTTTTCTGTTTGTCAGTCAAATATTATACATGTATGGTACATGTATTGTGGTTGGTAACCTGAATTTGCTGAGCATCAATTTTTGAGCTTAACTGCTTTTGTGCTTATTGCTCTTTGAAATTGGGCTCTTGACCAAATGCCTCCATGAAGTATGAGGCCTATAAAGGCATCAATACTACTGTGGACTATAACAATACATGATTTTTTTAAGGTGATTTTGTCACCTTTTTTACTATCAGCTTTGTAGTTCCATAGCATTTGTTTGTCTTTTTTTTCTGTTGTCTTCGTTTTAATCTTATGTGTGATCAAGGGTCCCCCAGCCTCTGTGCCTGTTTCGGTTTTTGATGTTTGTGCAATTAAGGTAATAAAATTAAATAAACTACCTTTTATGAGCTTCATTACAACTGCACCTTGTAAAGAAGAGATGAGTCCATGCAGCATCAGACATCTGGTTGTTGATGAATGAGTGGATCTGTTTGGAGATTGCAACTCTTACTGTGTAAATGAAAACAAAATACAGAATTTTAAACTAACCCATCATGAACAAATATAAAGCCACTTGAAAATAATTGTTGTCCCATTTAAGGTCATGCTAAACCATGGCATCCCTCACTTCTAATAGGTGAACCAGTTGAGTGAAATTATTGATAATTTTGTTAATGTGACTGCCCCCGGTTTTTGTAACTCGCAGCTATTGAGTCCAGCTTACTACTGACATAGCGGGCAATTTCTTTTACTTTCAGCAAAATTTCCACAAAATCATTTAAAACAAATTGGACTTGAGTAGAACTTGAGCCATACTACAGATAACTCAGACTTGAGTCATGGCCAACGCTGAGTCGAGCTGGAGTCCAACAAGCCCCACGAGTAAGCCATTGTTTTTGATCAAGGTTCAGTAAAACAAGTTTGTAAAAAAAGTTTCATCTCAAATAACAAAAGAACACATAATTGTTACACTTTTGGACAAGTCGTGAATGATCTGTCACTGTGATATAGTCGAGTCGTTGTGGTGGTGTAATGATTCAGCTTTCCGCCATCAAAAACTGCTCTCGCGAGCTCACACGCGAAGCTGCTGGCTGCGGACTAATGGGACCTTAGCCATGAGAGCAGTAGTCTCGTGGGGGCCGGCAGTCTCGCGGGAAGCCTCGAGAAAGTCAAATCGCGGCAAGAGAGTCGGATCGATATCACCCAGCAGACAATTAATGACTTGTCCACAAGTCAACATAATCGCATGCAGTCGGGTCATTGATGCTTTGATCATTGAAATTTTCTCATCAAAAGCCAGGAGAGCTAGGAGATATGTTTTTCGCTTTGAAAATTGTTTGCAATTTTATATTTGGACTAGAAAAAAAAAGTTGCGGGCGAACCAAAATGTTGGTTTCCTCAAGTAAAGCTTTTGTTTGGTGCACCTTGTGTTTGTGGTGAACTGTCCTGGGTCCAATTCCATGGCTCTGCTTAGCGCATCAAGCAAAGAATTGGCGCTTGCATAAGCAGTGAACTCTGAACTTACGTCACTGGTTAAGTGGGGAATTTTGGCTTGTGCGCATGTGTACTCCACACGTTACTAGGCATTATATACTTATACAGCTAGCGCAGAAACTTGGCGCTTGCACGTAAGCAGAGAATGGTTATCGTAAGCACATAATTTGGTGGTAAGCAGAGCCATGAAATTGGCCCCTGGATGGTCAAGGAGTGGGTGGTGGGCGAGGCTTAAATTGATTTATCTTTTCCTGTGTTTGTCAGGTAAAATCAAACAAAGTAAACAATATGGGATATCACTTGTCTAATTACAAGTATCCAATGTACAGTATTTCCCAAAATTTATGAAATAAGCAATCATACTGAGTGTAATACAGTACATGTTAAATGTATAACAAATCATTGTCAAATTGATATTAACAGGTCTCCTAAAAGACAAACCAAAACTATATAAGTCCATGAACAGGGACATAATGTAACAGTAACCTAGTCTTAGAAACACCAGCATTCACCTGTGATGCAAAGTAATGAGAACTCAGAAATATTACAGAGTTGCAAGGAACACTCAGCAGAGTGCAGACTTGGAGATCTTTGGCTTACCATCTTGGGACTTATTTATGATTCCTGTTAGCATTTGACTAGTTCTCTATTTATGTGTAAGGACAGAGCTACTGAAGTTCTCTTTGTGAAACATTTCAGCAGAAAACAGAAGTATTGAAAATTCTTAGCAACATCACTTGATGTAGAAAGTTCAAAGAATATTTGCATACGCCCATCAGACTGAAGAATAGCTTTGTGTATGATCAACACATGAAGTGAGAAATGATCTTGCTTACATCCACATGTACAATACTTCATTGGTGAAAGTTGAAATCTATACGGTCAATCACTACCAGCACCAGCTTAAGACTGTAGTTGATATTTCTGAGGCAAACAGCGGTGTTCGAAATACTGAAGATGTATCAATGGCGTGATATCATTGGAATTGTACACGGAACTGTTGGATTTGTTCTCAACACTCTAACCTGGCTGGTCATCCTTCGCACCAAAAGCCTTCGTAATATGACAAACTACTTGCTTGCATATCTTGCTGTAGTTGACAGCATTTATTGCTGTTACTCAAGGTTGATCCTAGCCCTAGTTGAAACACAGCCACAGTTAATACCGGAGGGTTTCATTGCAAGAGAGATCTATTGTCGGATTCTCCACAGTGACTTTATTTTGATATTAACAGCGTACTCATCAAATTATGCTCTGTGTCTGGTGACATATGAACGATATGTAGGAATAGTGCATCCACTGCATTACTCCAGAATGATGTCTGCTAAAAAGGTTATCAAGATAATTTTCATAGCATTAGGTTTGTCAATTTTTTTTTCAAGCCTGTCTTTGTTTACATATAATGCTAGCAAAGATACAAGCTGGCTTGGTTGTACACTTGCAGACTCGTTTTTCACCTTGTCGAATGTAACAAATGTGTTCTTCATTTTATTTTGCTACCTGTTGCCCATCCTTTTTATGAGTTGGGTTTTCTACAAGATCCAAGCCACTCTCAAGAGAAGTGCTCAACACTTCCAACAACAGAATGTACAAGGAGCAGCCCTAGAACTTTTAAAGGCCAGACAGAATGTGATCAGCATGCTTTGGATTGTCATGGGTACAGTGATTGTTCTGTGGACACCACTTGTTTTCAATATGATCATCTGCTTGCCACCTTCAATGGAAGAATGGTGCTACTTCAGTAAATCTTCAGCCACAATAACATTCGTACTCAATCTCATCTTCTTCATGAACCCTGTGATCAACCCCATCATTTACGTTTTCCGATACAAGAAGTTTAGAAAGGGCCTTCGAAACATGCTGTGCCGTTGCTTTGGTCAACCTCAAAGGACAAACCGGACTGTTGTTTGGATTGCTATGAATAAACAGAACGTTTATGAACCCTAGGAGCGCTCAATCACAAGAGTTGACTTTTATAACCGAAATTGTCATTTCATCCATCGTGATGATACTGACAATTGTGTTCAGGGTCTGTTCATTTTTAAAGTTTTGAAAATGTTATCCAACATGGCAATTGAGGCTCTTTAAACCTGAGCAATGCAGCAATTATTGCTGTATCTGTGACGTCACTCTTGTGATGAAAGTGTCATACTATTTTTATGAAGCTACATTTTAACTGTAGATTCGTAACAAATCTACACAAAACGATCGATTTGTTACAAACTATAATGTAAATAGTTCAACTTGAATTATGATACTGTCTTTCCAAACTGAGAGATAACATGGTGTGCAACAAAACACAGCTAAAAACATCTTATCTTTCAATTTTCAAAACAAAAATCAAATTTAAAGATTCACCTTAAGTATTTCAAGTGTTGTTAACTAAGCAAAAAATAACATTGTTGTACTTGATAATGTTGCAAGCACTAATAAAAGTATGCCTATGTATATTTTGCAAAATAGTTATATACCATGTTGCCAACCGTCATTTGACAAAGTAAGCCTACACAAAATAAGACTAATAATTGTTAACTATTATTGAGAAACCCAAATTCGATTACAATCAATGGGAGAAATACTTTAAGTCAGAGAATGTATACTCTAAAGTGTAGATTTGTGCCATCCACGAATCTACACTTTCTCGTCTATTCTCCTTAACATAATGTGTGTAGTAAGAGGTTGGAATAGTTCGTTTTTTTTTATGAGTATCCTGTGTGCATGATTTGATAATTTACTGCAAGTGGCTTGCCAAGTATACCTCTAGCTGGAGTGCCATTTTTCAGACTGACAGATATCCATTTCCTCTTATAAGAACAAAGTCTGCACTAATTAAAGTAACATTTCATTCCGATTTAGTTTTTGCTAACAACACAGTTGATGGCAGTATAAGCACATTATGTCATCCACTTTATACATAAACTGACATATCTGTAGAAGTTTGAGATCAATCGGCTATCTGGGTCACAAGAAAATAGTGAAAAACTGATAACACATTTTGCATGACATCAATTTTTTTTTTTTATAAAACGCTCGCTGAGCGATAAACTCCAAACAGGAAATTAGTTTCATTTATTTCAGCAAGAAATATTTTAAGGGATGTTTTCTACTATCATCATTATTAGACCGTGTAAGTTTTATGTAAGTCTGTGATCTAATGTAAGAGAAGTTTTTTTCTTACCAATTCTGTAATGTTCGTTAAAAAGATTTGTGTACTTTTTGTAACACAAAACACAATGTCCACAGACTTACATGTACCTTAAAAATATTACTTGCTCAATTTGAGGTGCTGTAGGTTTTGAGAAATGAGTAAAACAATGTCACAAAAATATATTTTACATGCTCATTGTCTCCTGAGAAGAAAATTGTTTTTTGTGACTTGTTTTACTCATTTCTCAAAAACTATAGGACCTCAACAAGTACTTTTTTAAGGGAACGCTTTCTACCATCAATATCTTCAAACTGTGTGAGTTTAATGTGAATCTATGGACATTGTGTTTTATGTGCTACAAGAAGTACAAAGACCCTTTAAGTTCAACCTTAAAATTATTTCAAGAAACAATCATATTTCCCATCAGAAGCATCATCTTTTTGTTTATGGTATGATGCAAGGGACATTAATTTGTAGTATCCATCAACTGAAGTTGATCCTCAGAAAACAACTGAACTATGACTGACAGAATCAAGCTTATTGATGTATTACTCATTCTAGAAAACATTAGCTGCTATCAGACAATGAGAAAATGGAACAGTTCGATTTGTAAAAAGTTCAATGAGGCGTCGTTCTTGTCACCTTTTCCCAATCAAGTTATAAATCTATATTATATTTCATTGTAAATAAACAGTGACTAAATATTATTATTTTTTTCTTCATAGAGCTGCTTAAAGGCACTGGACACCTTTCGTAATGGGAGACTTTCTGGGGCGATAGAGGGCAGCAGACTTACCGGGTAAATCCATTGTTCTCAGAATTATGCGCATGTTCAGAACTACGTAAACAATGGAAATTTACCCGGTATGTCTGCTGCCGCCTAGCGTTGGAAAGTCTCCTATTGGGTCATTCCGTGTCAAATCACCCAATGGGTTAAACCCTACCCTCTTCAAATTTGCTCAAATACAAGGCGCATTTTGACCGAAATCAGCAAGAAAGAGCATGCCGTAGCGCGAAAACCGTTTATCGGATGGAGCTGAAATTTAAAAATTGAGCTTGTTGAGCCACGATTACCCCATTAACCAAATATGAGCAAATTTGAAGAGGGTAGGGTTTAAAATTGCTCTTTTTTGGGGTGATTTGACACGGAATGACCTAATTGTCAAAGACCAGTATTCTCACATGGTGTAAACATCTTAACATGCATAAAATAACAAACCTGTGAAAGTTTTGACTCAATTGGTCATCATACTTGCTGGAGAATAATGGAAAAACACCCTTGTTGTCGCACAATTTGTGTGCTTTCAGATGCCTTGAATTCTTGACCACAGCTGAGGTCTCTAAGTCTTATTCAATTCAAATATTTTAGTGTGCGAAATTGGGAGCCGTTTTTATTTCTCACAATATTTGCTGTAACAATGATTTTTGAGTAATTACCAACAAGGCATCCAGTGCCTTTAATGACCGATTTTGTGCTTAGTGTGCGATTTCTAATTCATTTTAATGTAGTTCTGCAGTTTGTGGAAATGTGTTAGTGACAATAAATGTGAATTAGAAAAAAAAGGTTATCTTTAGATTGTCCCCTAAATGTATGCTATGGAGCTGTACACCTCCTAACCTTCCCTTACTACAAAGCATTCTTCTTGGTTAGTTAGAGGGTTATTCTTGCGGGAAGAGGGTTGCCTTTCACATCTGAGTACCTCAGGACCAAATTTCATAGAGTCGCTTAATGGCCGATTTTATGTTTATTGTGCGATTTTCATTTCTAAGCACTGCTTACAATAAGCACACGGAAAGGCATGCTAACCTACGGTACTGGTTACTGCATCGAAATCAAATCCATGGTGAACGCGCATGATCATGGCAGCCTAATTTTCCTGCTAACCTGTGAAATACGCTTACACCGTACCAAATATTTCTGCTACAGTAAGTGCGGAAATTTGCTTACTGTTAAGCATCTCTTCGAAATAAGGCCCTGCTGGTAAGAGAGAATGGAAGGATTTCACTAGTTATTTTATGGAACTTGTTAATGTTATCTCAAACGAATCATTACAGGAAACAATGAAATTTCATTGTTAAAGGCAGTGGACACTATTGGTAATTACACAAAATCATTATTAGCATTAAAACCTTACTTGATGACGAGTAATGGGGAGAGGTTGATAGTATAAAACATTGTGAGAAACAGCTCCTTCTGAAGTGACATAGTTTTCGCGAAAGAAGTAATTTTCCACGAATTTGATTTCGAGACCTCAGATTAAGAATTTGAGGTCTCAAATTAACCATCTAAAAGCACACAACTTCGTGTGACAAAGGTGTTTTTCTTTCGTTGTTATCCTGCAACTTCGACTACCAATTGAGCTCAAATGTTCACAGGTTTGTTATTTTATCAGTACTAACCCGTATTGACTCAATTGGTCATCATACTTGCTGGAGAATAATGGAAAAACACCCTTGTTGTCGCACAATTTGTGTGCTTTCAGATGCCTTGAATTCTTGACCACAGCTGAGGTCTCTAAGTCTTATTCAATTCAAATATTTTAGTGTGCGAAATTGGGAGCCGTTTTTATTTCTCACAATATTTGCTGTAACAATGATTTTTGAGTAATTACCAACAAGGCATCCAGTGCCTTTAATGACCGATTTTGTGCTTAGTGTGCGATTTCTAATTCATTTTAATGTAGTTCTGCAGTTTGTGGAAATGTGTTAGTGACAATAAATGTGAATTAGAAAAAAAAGGTTATCTTTAGATTGTCCCCTAAATGTATGCTATGGAGCTGTACACCTCCTAACCTTCCCTTACTACAAAGCATTCTTCTTGGTTAGTTAGAGGGTTATTCTTGCGGGAAGAGGGTTGCCTTTCACATCTGAGTACCTCAGGACCAAATTTCATAGAGTCGCTTAATGGCCGATTTTATGTTTATTGTGCGATTTTCATTTCTAAGCACTGCTTACAATAAGCACACGGAAAGGCATGCTAACCTACGGTACTGGTTACTGCATCGAAATCAAATCCATGGTGAACGCGCATGATCATGGCAGCCTAATTTTCCTGCTAACCTGTGAAATACGCTTACACCGTACCAAATATTTCTGCTACAGTAAGTGCGGAAATTTGCTTACTGTTAAGCATCTCTTCGAAATAAGGCCCTGCTGGTAAGAGAGAATGGAAGGATTTCACTAGTTATTTTATGGAACTTGTTAATGTTATCTCAAACGAATCATTACAGGAAACAATGAAATTTCATTGTTAAAGGCAGTGGACACTATTGGTAATTACACAAAATCATTATTAGCATTAAAACCTTACTTGATGACGAGTAATGGGGAGAGGTTGATAGTATAAAACATTGTGAGAAACAGCTCCTTCTGAAGTGACATAGTTTTCGCGAAAGAAGTAATTTTCCACGAATTTGATTTCGAGACCTCAGATTAAGAATTTGAGGTCTCAAATTAACCATCTAAAAGCACACAACTTCGTGTGACAAAGGTGTTTTTCTTTCGTTGTTATCCTGCAACTTCGACTACCAATTGAGCTCAAATGTTCACAGGTTTGTTATTTTATCAGTACTAACCCGTATTTCCGTTATTCAGTGCATATTCGTTTTTTGTAGAATTGTCAGAATTTGTACGCACCGGTCTTCTCAGCGTCCGCTTTGATGTTACAGCGCTGCGTCAATGAAAACAACATGTGGAGACAGACTACCTAGGTACTTAGAAATATATTATTTGCCAAGTCATTAAAAGTTTTTTTAAAAAGTTAACTGAATATCATGACTTCAAACTAATGTTCCAAAAATTTCCATTTATTTTCCATTGAAAATATCAGCGAAACTCTGTTATTAGACACGTTACAAGTCCCGTGGGTAGGGGTTATGGCCGCATTAGCTACCGTAGTTTTCAATTCGTGCCATATGGCAGGAACTTCTAGCTATATACGCACGTAAAATAAAATCTGGCGACGGCGCGAATTCATGCTATTACATGAATAATGGAAATACGGGTTAGACTGTGTTTATGCAATATGTTGAGATACACCAAGAAGTGAGAAGACTGGTCTTTGACAATTACCAATACAATAGAATAGTGTCCAGCCAGTGTCTTTAATGTATAAACATGTACTTCTACCTAGTCAGCGAAAATAATAGCTCAACAATACTTCTTGCACAATACATTTGCGCACGAGTTGGTCACAGTACGAGTTGGTTACAGTACGACTTGCTTTATTACAGGTACGAGTTGGTTGTTGAATGTTAGAGTACGAGCTGGTTCAGTTAGTTGGTAACCCAGTTTCCGTCCCGCCGTTAGAGTTCATCATAAAAACACCCGAAATTCCCGAGTGAAAATCTGTTCTAATATGAATAATCGTTATCACAATAAGATTTTTAACTCACCGTGACATTTTATTGGTCGTTCTGTCCTTGAAACAGCAGCAAAAACTTGCATTTTGTTCGAGAGTGGAACGAAGCCGAAGATGCAACTGAGATCGTCCATTTTGTCTTTGAAACTGCGCGCGGACTCAAGTACTACTGAGCATGCTGGATGTACCATGTGATTACGTACGTCATCACGCACGAAACTAATTAGCATAACATGACTAGAATGACGTGGTCCTTAGAAACCGAATTGCATAAAACAATAGGGCAAATCTTTTAGTTATAACATCATATTAATTTATTAGGCGACTTCGGCTACAACTATGGCTAGGGCGCGCGCGTCTGCCATTCTTCAACACTGACAGACGCGCTGATCTAGCCGTAGCTATAGCCAAAGTCGCCAATTCGGACACGGCCTTAGGTACAAGACAGTTAACAAAAATTGAAACTCCTTTTACCTTGAAATATGTTTGTAGATTAAAAAAGGGGGCAGTTGAATATGGTGATTTGTTGTTAATTCAAATAAAACTGATATAATTTTCAGTAGATTTTATCATCATAATATGTAGGAAATGCTATTTATTTGTTTAAGTATGTGAGGAAAACTATACTCAATAGGTGAGCAGTACTACGAATTCAGTGGCTACTGAAATGCTAACATTCAAAGCAAAAACAGGGCTGCGACGTCAATATTCGTAATTCTCATTGAAAACATACTGTACATGTTGTATATGGGTATTTCTATTCTTTTTGTTCCAGCAGCCGAAAATCCACCACCGTTAGCTGATGATAGGGCGCCCGCAACGGGAGGAAATTGGCGCATAACTGGGGAGATATCTCACTGGTGGACTTGCGCAAGTTTAATACACGGACCCGACTGTATGTGTTCCAGTGTTCACATTCAGTCGTTTATGTTGTAATTTTTTTAGGTGACCAGTCTTTTTTGGATGAGAAAGCCTCAGTCGACATTTATCACGCACACACAATGCACAGACACAAATGGGTTTGACATCACTTCCGCGATTGATAAGAAAGAGTGACTTTTATTAGAACTGTTGGTAAGTAATACCTTTCATTAATGTAACCTTAGGATAATAATGTTCTTCTGACTGTTAGTGTTATAATGTCTCTATACCTTTGGTCGAAAAATACAAAGTTTGTCCTTGTTTTTGTGTTTTTGGGGTTTTTGTTTTGCTTATCTGTTTCATGTTCATCTCTTAATTATTGCTTAGTATTTTTTTAGCGCCTACGTACTGTATTGTGTTTGTTTCCTTTTGTAAACTGATTGTTATGCTTTATTGCTTTCGTTAGGGGGTCCATACTCGACAAGCTTTGCTTTTTATGTGCCCCCTCCAACTCCATCACCTTGTGCTCTGTATGTTTTTTTTGCTTTGTTTTCCGTAATTTATATTTTGCCTTTGCTTGTAAATGTACTGTAGTATTATTATAGTATTACTTCAGTTCATGTATTATCATTATTCCATTTGCTTGTAAAACATAGTTCTTTATTCACTGCTTATTGTTTTGTTTAATTGTTTGGATTTGGAAATAAAGTGTATTGAATTGAATTGAATTGAATTGAAAAAACACTACTCAATAGCCATGTGATTCGCGGTTGGTCCATTTTCATTGTCATTTTGTCTTTTTTTTTTTTTTCCGACACATGTCCGACATTCCCTAAACAAAAGTAAAACATGACTAAAACAACACTAACCACTCCAGCAACAGCTCAACAAATGTAATTTTGTCAGTGCATGGAACTTTATAATTAAGTTAGGTAAATTTCAGTATCCTGCAACCACATTTTCACTCATTTTCACTCATTTTAACAACAAAAAGGGATTCTCATTGTTGCGGTAAAGTTAGATTATCGACAATATCATGGAGGAAGGAATACTTTATTATTTCATATCGAATGAAAAAGTGGTGGCGTGATATGGAAACTTTTCCTTTCAACTCAAGGGCATTCCCTTAATAGCTTGGGAAAAAGTTATAAATCATAATAAAGAAATCATTTGATAATCATGCCATAATTTGTTCAATCGTAAAGAAATTCTTGAATAATTAATAATAATATCTTATTTACTTAAAAAAAAAAAGTAAGATAGGAAAATATATTTTGTTTGACGAGGACAAAATTACACCAGGATTGATATTCATGGTGTACTACAGTTTCAATCCAAAACAAAAGACAGTCATTTTTAACCGCATATTTTTCCGGCACCAGCTATTTTTGATATTTATATAATGTAGAGATGTAATTGTAAGTAAATATTATAATTTAAAAAGCCGCAATGGCACTGTACATGCTCAGTGACTGTTTTCGGGGAACTTTACCAGTGTACATGTTAGTTAGGTTCTGTGTTTATTGTTGTGTTATAATTATAGGAGCAGTAACTGGGGCATTGTAGTGTTACTTATATCTAAAACTTAACGAAAGAAGAACCATCTATTCATATCATGACCATAGCACTCTGTAACTTGGCTTTCTTAAATAGTCATTATTAATTCAACTACTTCTGGTTTTCAGCCAGCAGTACATGACAGATGGGTTTTCTCTCCCCTTTAAACTCACCTGTTTCTTTTCATACCCACAGCCTGTTACTTTTGTTATGGCATATTTGTTGGCCTTTATGAACATTTGTGGTATTTGGCAACACATGCCAGCCTGTTACACAATGTGTTTTGTTAAATGTTATGCAATGGTCATAATGTAACATTGTGTCTACATTCCAAACTATTATTGTTAATGTGCAGTGGGCACAGTGATTAGTGTAATTGCCCACTGCATTGTGTGATGTTTCTAGCCTATATAAGACTGGGTATGCCTTTTGCTGGGTTACACTCATCACTCCGCCACCACTGAGTCAGCCAGGGGCTCTGCCCAACTCATTTGCTGATGGGTGTCACCACTTCAGCCTATGGCTTCACCATTGTCCAGTATTGGTGTTTCAGCCACTGTTCCAGTAGAGACAGTCAGTCACAACTGTGCTCTTTCTCCTTTAAGTTGATGGCTTGAACCACCTGGGGTGCGTTCCACTCGCGCAAACGTTGCCAACAGTTGCGCATGTTTGCCAACAATTTCAAGTGGAATATGGCGCCACCACTTTTTCACTCATTTTACAAAAAGTTGAGGTAAACTAGAAACTATTAAAATAATAAAATAACAATAAGACTTGTAATGTGCACATATCCACCCTGCTGGGTGTTCAAGGCGCAGTAAAAACCAAAAACATTTCATATCTAATGAAAAAATGGTGGCGCCATACGGCAACTTTTCCCTCAATCTAGTGCCAGATGTCAACTTGGAAGAGACGCCCGTAACCAGCATGTCAAACCCAGTCATCAAACTTCCGGTACCTTGGGGTCTTTTACTTGAATTGTATTAATTTTGCCATGTACATTGTTAATTGTTTTGTAGCTTTAAAATAAATCATGTTGTTTGAGTATAAAACAAATTACTTTTGTTAATATAATTGCTGGTTAGGTTTCACTTACCTTTTCATTTGTCTCTGTCGTGCATTAGTTCTTTTTTGACATTATGAATTAGCGGCATGTAACACATTCTCCTTTCTCAACACAATTTATGATGATTTGAATACCTGTCCTTAGACTCTCTTTAGCTGAATTATGTAAAAACCCTTTGCAAAAATCTTAACAAATACCCGTTGGATGATTGCTACTTTGTTTGAACCGAAGGTTCTGTGAAAGTTGTTATTAAAACGAGGCTTCCGAAGCAGTAATTTTAAACAAGATTTAAACAAGATTTCTCCACTGACAGGATTCTACCCCTTTGCTTTTGACCAATGGCTACCCATCTGTAAAGCGCATTCGTACAAATTATTACTTTTGGTTTTCAAATCATTTCACAACCAATCACCAGATTACATGCAGTCCTAACCCATTCCAGCTCACTTCCCACGCACCCATAACAAGGCTGGAAAAAGAACTTTCACAGTCACTGCAGCAAAGGAGTGGAACAGTCTACCACGTTCAATTAAAAAATACAAATTCAACTGACAAATTCAAGAAAAATATCAAAACATACCTATTTCAAAATTAATCAACTTATTGCATTACAAGTGACTTTCATTTCATTTAATTCAATTGATTTTTCATTTATTGTATTTAATTTCCTGTACTAAATAATTTTTGTAAGCGCTGTGATTTAGTTTTCTAAGTAGAGCGTATTCAAAATGCCATTAATTATTATTATTAATTGAGTCGCGACTACCGTTTTTTCAACTACTCGATTAATCATCCCGCCACGACTACTAAACAAACAACCGCGACTACCTGTTTGGTGTTCACCAATTGTAATGCTCACAGCTATTCACGACAACATAATTTACTTACAAAGCATGTCACCGATGTCTGGTTATCAGACATCAATGGCACAATCCTTCAATCCTTTCAACTTGTGTCTTGAGAGTTAAAAATTAGTCGTGACTAGTGTTGTAGTCGCGACTGTTTGAGGTGCAACATCAAAAGAGTTACTTGCCGAAATGGCATCCAGTGGGATTTCACATTTCGGCCCAAGTTCCACATCTTGCTCCTTCGGCCTCTTTAATCTTTGGATACAAGTCATGTACAGGCATAGAAAAAGAACCCAGAGAACACAGAGCTCAGCCACCCTCTGAGTCAACTGTGGACGCGGTGTATGGCAAAATCATCATCGCGTGTGTCCAGTGGGGTTTCACATTTCGGCCCAAGTTCCGCATCTTGTTCCTTCGGCGCTCTATAATCTTTGGATACAAGTCATGTACAGGCATAGAAATAGAATCCAGAGAACACAGAGCTCAGCCACCCTCTGGGTCGTCTGTGGACGCAGCATATCGATACCGCGCAGTACGCGTGTATGGCAAAATAATCATCGCGTGCGTCCAGTGGGATTTCACATTTCGGCCCAAGTTCCGCATCTTGCTCCTTCGGCGCTCTATAATCTTTGGATACAAGTCATGTACAGGCATAGAAATAGAATCCAGAGAACACAGAGCTCAGCCACCCTCTGGGTCGTCTGTGGACGCAGCATATCGATACCGCGCCATACGCGTGTATGGCAAAAAAATCATCGCGTGAGACGCGTGTATGGCAAAATGAGCATCACGTGACACGCGTGTATGGCAAAATTGCAAGATGTCAGCGCACATAGACCATTTCTAGTGTGATCATTGGTCAATGATGATGTCATTGTATGGCAAAACGGTTTGCCATACACGCTTAACAAAACAGTGTATGCGCATCCATAAAAATGGTCTCACAATGAAACCCCACGCACATTGAGACACTTGGCATTCTCTGGGTTCTATTTCTATGTGTACAGTACACACAAACTATTTGAAGCTAACCTATACTTGAGTCCATATAAATAATGAATGACATCCTGTCTCTTTTCCTTGGTTTACTACAGGAACTATCTGCTTTAGATCGTCACTGACTAGTCTGGTTAGTTGTCTGGTGGCCTCACCCATACACCCAACATTCGAGAGTCCATTACAGGAGTCAAGGAACTAGAGATTGGAGGGCCAAACCCATTTGGTGCTTCCACATGGTATGATAACGGCCTATGGCTAATCTGTGTGCAGAAAACACCACTCTATCAGAACGAAGTGGTCTAATGGAAGAGGTAAATTATGCTACGCAGTCTTTAGGAGCTGGACGACCACAACCTCAGGTAAGTACATATTCAACTACATGTAGATCATGTCAGTGTTTGAAAGGCAGTGGACACTATTGGTAAATACTAAAAATATTTATTCGCATAAAACCTCAATTGTTAATGAGTAATGGGGAGAGGTTGATAGTATCAACAAGTGTGAGAAATGGCTACCTCTGAAGTGATGTAGTTTTCGAGAAAGAAGTAATTTTCCACAAATTTGATTTCGAGAATTCAGATTTAGAATTTGAGGTCTCGAAATCAAGCATCTGAAAGCACGCAACTTCGTGTGACAAGGATGTTTTTTTGTTTCATAGTTATCTCGCAACTTCAACGACCGATTGAGTTCAAATTTTCACAGGTTTGTTGTTTTATGCATACGTTGAGATACACCAAGTGAGAAGACTGGTCTTTGACAATTAGGCTACCAATAGTGTCCAGTGTCTTTAATGCTGTACACATACATAACTTACCCCAACTACTGAGAGTGGTTTTCAAAAATTCTTGCTCACTCCTAACAAATCCACCGCTCGGTAGTCATGGTACAAGTTTTGTCATTTTTTCACCCTCCATATCTAAGATTGCCATTAGAATAAGAAACAAATATTCACACACACAAAATAATAGTAAGCTCCAGATTGCACAGTTGGGCTTTTTCAATTCAGATACAGTAAAAAACATTCTGAAAACCAAGTTTTAATATAGCCTGCTTCGACCACACATCAAAACATTTGGGTCCAGGATGCCCACAGTTTTGAGAGAATCTTGAGGGTACCCTTGTTTGTGAGCTAAAGTTGGTGAACTACCATTTTGATCTTGGATTCATTCTTGGGAAAGATGCACTTGGGTGGTTGACATTCAGGGATGAGATTGTTCAGACTTTTGGCTGAATTTAGACTTTTTATGTCGGCCTGGTGAAGAAAATCAGACATTGTTTTTTTCCCATAAATAAAGAAATCCTGCTGATTGGTCTGCTTCTCTAGTGCTTTGGATACTGTTTTCAAGAAATCTATAACCCCAGGGGTTACCAAACGGTAGAAATGGCATCGTTTCAACATAACCTTTGAATTTGTATCCAAGTTTCAGACTTTTTTGTTAGTAATGAGTCTCACCCGTGGACATTTGAGTGAAGGTGTGGCAGGCGATTCTGTTCTCCCTTGGGATTCTGTCCCCCACATGGCAAACTGTGTACAAACTACCTCTAATAGCGCCCTCTTTTGAGTCATTCTCCTCCAGACCATGTTATAATTTCCCATTAGGGGACAGAATCTCCGGCGGACAGATTTCTATGGGACAGCGGCTGCAAAATTTGTAGGTCATGCCCAATGTTTGTATGCCTGTTTATAAACGGCCTCATACTCTCGCTCCTCTAAATTTATTACTATGCTTTAAGGTTATATTGTTTTATGTATAATTTAATGCGCTTTAGATTTGTTACATTTCTATGTACTGTTTAATTCTCACAATTGTTCTTTTTTTTTCCAACAAGAATATGGAATAAACGTATTATTGAATTGAATGTGCACAATGCACACTACACTATGCACATCTTTTTGTTCAGTGACAGGAACAAACAAGTTAAACTTGCTAATGTTGAACTTTTATCCAAATACTGTAATTTTTGAGCAAACGGTCTTCATCAGCAGGATAACTCAGTTATTGCGTTGCATAATTTGTAGCCTGTGACCTTGCAAAACATGTTTCCAACCCCACGTCATAGACTCCCGGGAGTTTATAACGCCGCCCTGGCGCCCCCCTTCCCCTCCCACCCACTTAAAACAATCTGAAAAGTTGATGTACATTGCCTTAAAAGTCCATACAGTTTATACCCTGGCATTTGTAAGCCAGCCCCTGTACAAAGCTACTCAATATGATACTGCTACTTTTTTCCTAAGGGCCAAATATTATGCGTCGTGTCTCATGGGAAGCAAAGGCAGGCCTGGGGTGGATTTCACAAAGAGTTAAGACTAGTCTTATCTGGACTAAGTTACTGTTTTTCATATCTCCTGGGACTAGTCCTAAGGTAGGTCTAGTCGACCCCTGGACTTTTTACACAGAGGACATGGCCTCCATTGCTCTTGGTCTTGGCCTTGGCCTTGGGTTACCATAGACGTTAAGATTCCATCAAATTTGTGGAAAATTACTTCTTTCTCAAAAACTACGTCACTTCAGAGGGAGCCGTTTCTCACAATGTTAATTTAATATCAACCTCTCCCCATTACTTGTTACCAAGTAAGGTTTTATGCTAACAATTATTTTGAGTGATTACCAAGAGTGTCCACTGCCTTTAATAGCACAAGATATGGCCCTTGTATTGTAGGTATGTAAGATTTAGTATGCTCCATCAAAGAATGTACAGTGTATGAGAAATAGAATGAGTGGATGTGTGTGTGACCACGTGGTGACTCACCCCTTAGTGTTATGAATGGAATTACGTACACACAAAGCACAACGGTGTCAGTTTGTACGTTAGTCCTGTTTCGTCACCCACTGGAAATAGATTGTGTCCAGGCAGACAAGGTTGGTGTCCACATTTTATTTAAAGAAACGATTTATTATAATTGTTGTAGTGTTTGGTAGATGGATGGGTTTCTGTTCTGTTTTGTTTTTATGGCAAATAAGAATTTCAAGCAAAAAGGAACTGTGTGCTGAGTTATGAGTAATATTTAAACATTCCGTTTGTGCATTGTTGAAGGAAATAATCACGTGGCGAAATCTGGCTTTTCCATTTCACCAGGGCCCAATTTTATAGCACTGCTAAGCGGTAGCAAATTTTCCTGCTTACGGTGGGAGAAAAATTGGCTAAGTTGTGGTAAGCGTATTTCACAGGTTAGCAGGAAAATTAGGCCGCCATCTTGCATAATCAGTCACCATAGAAATTATGCATTGTGTCATCATTCATTTTCGAGCAGTAAACATCAGAAGGTTAGCATCCCTTTTTGTGTGCTAACATACCAGTTAGCATCGCTATAAAATGGAAATCATATGGTAAGCACAAATTGGCCGTTAAGCAGCTCTATGAAATTGGGCTCTGACTTCGCTTGTTAAAGCCATTGGATACTTTCGGTACAGAAAACAAAGAAAAAGTTCACAGATTTACAAATAACTTACAGGGTTTACAGAAGGTAGTGGTAAAATACTTCTCCTGAAATATTATTCCATGAAATGCTTTCCTTTTTGAGAAACCAGTAAAACAATATAAATTCTCGTTAACGAGAATTACGGATTTATTTTTAACACCATGTCATGACACGGCGAAACGCGCGGAGACAAGGGTGGGTTTTCCCGTTATTTTCTCCCGACTCTGATGACCGATTAAGCCCAAATTTTCACAGGTTTGTTATTTGATATAGAAGTTGTGATACATGAAGTGTGGGCCTTGGACAATACTGTTTACCGAAAGGGTCCAATGGCTTTAAAGGGAATAGACCAGATCTCACTGAGGGATTAAATTCTGCATGCATCCAATATTTGAATAGCCTATAACATTAATATGGTTTGTCATAAATGAAAGTGGTCATCGGGTTACTCACCCACACACAAACTTTGGTGCTATTCATAATAATAGATTGATAAATGCTGTGACCATCTTTGCCGAATACACCGATCCATAAGACGCACGTGTGAGCAAGAACACGTGAGCCTCTCCAATGCCTTTCTGCACAACTGCCGCGCGCGGCAAGCATACGCGCAAGCATGTCGGACTTTATTCGTCGGACCTTCGTTGCGCTGTGATTGGTCAATATGCAATGGGTCAGAGCTTAATGGATTGTTCTATTCTTTGTGGTATTCAGCACAATTGAAACTGATTTACGGTCAGGAATCCAATAATTCTGTGTTGCTGCACGTGGAAGAAAGACAGAATGATCTATGTGTTATTGATTTAAAGGCACAGGGGTCGATTTCACAAAGAGTTAAAACTAGTCCTAACTTAGGACTAGTCCTAGGATATATTAAAAACGTTATGGCTAATCCTAAGTTAGGACGAGTGACTCGTCCTAACTCGAGAAAAGACTAGTCTTACATGTAACTCTTTGTGAAATGCACCCCTGGACATGTTTGGTGATTGTTTAAAATAATTGTTAGCATAACAACTTTCTTGGTACTGAGCAATGGAAAGCTGTTGATCTTATAAACCATTGTGAGAAACTATCACTCTGAAGTAACGAGCATGTAATTTTTGAGAAAGAGGTAATTTCTTACTATTAAAATACTTTAATAGAAAGACTTTGAGAAAGACTTCAGTCTGAAGCTTTTCTGAGCATCTGAAAGCGCACAAATTTGTTCAAAAATTGTGTTTTTTCTTTCATTATTTTCTTGCAACTTCAATGACCGATTGAGTCCAACTTTTCACAGGTTTTTAATTTTATTGGGATACATCTGGCCTGATTGCCTCCATGCCCTGATTGCCTCCATGCCCTTGGTTATATTGCCTTGATGCCCCTGGTTATATTGCCTTGATGCCCTTGAAATTCTCCAGTAGAAATTTACACTTTCCTACCAATGACAAAGGAGAAACCGCCTTGGTGCCCTTGCCTTTTCAAAACCGAAACATGCAGGCCTGGTTGATACATACTTAGTACATTACACTAAGTGAGAATCCTATTTGACAATATTACCAAACGTATCCAGTAATTAATACATCTAACCTTAAAGACACAGCCGTCGATTTCACAAAGAGTTGGGACTTGTCTTATCTTGAGTTAGGACGAGTAACAAGCCTAACTTTGGATTTAAGGTCTGCATGCTACAGTGCAGGGTTGGGACTCGTCCTAAGTCCTAAGATTAGTCTTAAGTTCGGAAGAGTTTTGTGAAATCGACGGCTGGACACTATTGGTTGTTATCAAAGACTAGTCTTCACAGTTGGTGTATCTCAACTATGCATAAAATAACAAACCTGTGAAAATTTGAGTTTAATCGGTCGTCGAAGTTGCGAAAAAAAGAAGGGAAAAAACGCCCTTGTCGCACCATGCTAACACAAAGTTGTGTGCTTTCAGATGCTTGAGTTGGAGGGCTCAAATTCTAACTCTGAGGTTTCAAAATCAAATTCCTGGTAAATAACTTCTTTCTCAAAAACTACGTCACTTCAGAGGGAGCTGTTTCTCACAATGTTTTATACTATCAACCTCTCCCAAATTACTCGCAATCAAGAAAGGATTTATGATAATAAGTTATTTTAAGTAATTACCGATAGTGTCCACTGCCTTGTATACATCTAACCTTAAATGTTGTAAACACGCACAAAGACCATGGATGGGGAATGTGGAGAGTGTGCAGTGATGTTACTGGATATGGACCGCCAAGACGTTGCCTTTGTCAGGAATGGAATTGAGCCAATGAGAAAGGTACTCAGTGCATGAGTGTCCCAATGTTGTGTGTGACAGTGAGTTGTGATACAGTGTGTACATTTGTATGTGGGTCCTACTAAAAGCAGACAACCCCAACAACAAGTACAGAGTGCCGCACACCCCGACAACAAGTTTCAAATACACATACCTCAAAAACCGCAAATACACCAAAGGCTTATTAGAACTATGTGTGCTTTATAATATAAACAGAAATGTAATGGCAAAACCTCACGAAAAGTCTAAAATTTTAACCAGAAAAAATTAACTTACACAGCGAGCGGTCAGACTCCATCTTGGCTTTAAAAAAAACGGGTTGCGACTAGTGCATATTCATATTCTAACAAAGCACCTGTTCTAATAAGTCTTTGGTTTATTTGCTGTTTTTTATGTATTTGAAGCTAGTTGTCGGCGTGTTGTCGGCGTGTTGTCGGCACACTGGACTTGTTGTCGGCTTTTAGTAGGACCGTGTGTACATGTATGTAGCTTAAGTTGATTTGATTTGATTTTATAGCAAATTTAGAGAAGCTACTGTGTTGGTGAATGAATGATTTTATTTATACTTCGAGGACTTTTTCTAGATCAGCTCACCATGACTTTTTAGAGACCATAGCTGCCAATAAAGGGCTTGTTTCAAAATTATTGAAGCGGCCACAAACGGCTGCAAGATCTGATAAAAAAAAGTAAAAGTAGTCCCAAAAATGTTTTAATGCAAGAGACTAGCGGTCTATGACTAGGGTCATACTTCCGTGAAGTATCAGCATTCATAACGTACAAAATTATGGCATGTATGGTATTGTAGACGCCATGGCATCCTAAAATGTGCACTACACTACATAACACAAGGGGACATTGACATTGACTCCCGAAATAGTGTGACCAAGATTATTGTGATATTGGGGTGTGTTCGATTAGCTTCCCTGGGTCGACCCCGCGGTGCTCACTCGGGTGAGCCCCTAACAAGAGCCAATCAAACGATCACTCACCCTCACTCACCCTCACGTGGTGCACCATGCACCTTGGGTCAGCCCCCAAGTGACCCACTCCACAAGCAGGGCACTTGGGACTGACCTGGGTGAGCCCCTGGAATGACATCAAAGCTATTCAAACGCACCGGGGACAGACCGTGGGGTCGACAATGGGAAGCTAATCGAATGCACCCAATGACATCAGGTGACTTGGAGTAATACATGAAAATAATAACGAATTCGTTTGACAGTCGAAACTCAGTCGGTCATTGGAGTCGCAGGAAAAAGTGAAAAATGTTGAGTGATAAACCACAATATAAACAGAACCAGAAAAATTTTAACAAATTGCTTTATGACCAGGGGCCACTTTTATAAAGCCTATAAACAAGTTACCAGCACAAGTTCGCATTGTTGTGACTGGTGCCCGACTCAATTTGTGCTTAGCCAAGAAATCTGTCAAGCTGTAGACCCTATTGTCTGCTTTAAAACAGCTTTATTAAATTGGGCCCTGATGGTCCTTAACCAGTGAATTGTAAACAAAGTTAACTTACAATTTAGCTTAAAGGCAGTGGACACTATCGGTAATTACTCAGAATAATTAATGGCATAAAACCTTTCTTGGTGACGAGTAATGGGGAGAGGTTGATGGTATAAAACATTGTGAGAAACGGCTCCCTCTGAAGTGCCATAGTTTTCGAGAAAGAAGTAATTTTCCACGAATTTGATTTTGAGACCTCAGATTTAGAATTTGAGGTCTCGAAATCAACCATCTAAACGCACACAACTTCGTGTGACGAGGGTTATTTTTCTTTCTTTATTATCTCGCAACTTTGATGACCGATTGAGCTCAAATTTTCACAGGTTTGTTATTTTATGCATATGTTGAGATACACCAACTGTGAAGGCTAGTCTTTGACAATTACCAATAGTGTCCACTGCCTTTAACTTCCTTCCTCCATGGCTGAAGCGGAAGTTAACTTGGTGTTTCTTTTTTTAGTTTGTGCCATGTTGCATGTTGTGGTGGAATGGTTAACAGCACAAAACTCGAGCTGTGGTGTCTCCGATCAGCAGAGTTTGGGTTCGAGTCCCGATCTTGGCATTTGTGTCCTTAAGTAAGATGAATAACACTAGACTAGACACGATTTGCACACAGTTCAATTGAAGAAAAAAACAAATCGTATATTTCATAGTGATTGCATCAATTGTCTGGTTTTCGTTAAACGTTGGGCCATTAACTAGTTTTTGCCTTTATACCCTCCGTCCTTTTGGTTGGTAAGTTGATTTCAACAGCTAATTCTATTTTCTAATTGTGTTACATTTGTTATCTAATCTATGTAGGATGACACGGCACATGAAGTGAGGCGGAATCGGCCTTCGGCAGGCTCCGAGTCGGACAACCATGCGTCGACACGCCCTCAACGGCAACGCAACCCCAGCGAGGAAGCGGAAGAAGAGGATGAGATGCTTAAGTATGGAGCCAAGCACGTCATCATGCTGTTCGTACCTGTGTCGCTGTGCATGATCGTGGTTGTAACGACGATATCGACTGTGTCATATTACACGGAAGCTGGTGGAGGATACTTGTGAGTTTTTAATAATAATAATAATAATAATAATAACACATTCTTACATGTATATAGCGCATTTCACAATAACCGTATCAATGCGCTTGGCTTCACATTAGTACCCTGGTTGTAAGGGTCAATATTATTCCTTTTCAAGGTTTCTCAGCTGCCTTGGCAGTATACAGCCTGGGCAACTGTTTAGATCGCTCCAAATGCTTTTTCATTCACAATATCAACCTCTACCCTCACAGGTACCCATTTTACCACTGGGTTAAGAGAAGCAATTGTAGTAAAGTATCTTGCTCAAGGACACAAGTGTCACGACCGGGATTCGAACCCAAACTCTGGTGACTTAGCACCACAAATCGGCCATGACACTCTACAATCATCACATTTTTTATCATTTGTTTTCATTTTTGTTTTGAGTTCTTAATTCTTGAGTCATAGGCCCTTCACGAAACCACGGCTTTGGCTCCAGATTCGGCTCAGGCTAACTTGGCCCCGCGGTTGTTTTGACAATTATTTTGTGTGCTTTGCGTATGTGCTCTGCCGTCGATTTCACCAAACTCTTCTTAACTTAGGATTAATCTTAGGACTTAGGACGAGTCCCAGACTTGCTCTGTAACATTTAAACCTAAAAGATTAATCCTAATTCAGGACGAGTAACTCGAGAAAGGATTAATCCAAGTCTGAGTCCAGTGTTGAGTGTTGAATGTTGAGTCCTATTCTCAGTGTGAAGTCTAGGTACAATCCTTAGTGTTGAGTTTAAATCGAGCCTGATATGCTACCTACTGTAAGACTTTAGTCTGATTTCCAGCTCTTTGGCCCTCAGCAATAATCAGCCAAATTATTATTAAAATAGCCTTAAAAAAGTCTATAAAAACCTATACCAGTACATGTACATAATTGTCAGCCCATGTTCTTAATGAAATTGTCCTCCATTTTTCCCAGAGGCTCAAATCTGAGTCCAGTCCTTGGTGTCAAACACAAGTATTTCATTCCACAATGTTAAGATGAATTTTGACGGGATGTTAATTTGTTTGTTACCATCAGAATCTACACACCATTTCATGAAGACAAAGGAGGTGCTGGGACCAAGGCATGGAACGCTGTGGCCAACGCTCTTATCATCATCTCTATTGTACTGGCATTGACAGTTGTTCTGGTCTTACTCTACAAGTACAGATGCTACAAGGTATGTAGGAATGCTCTAAAAGACTGTCATAGACCAGAATGGGTTTTCGTCTTAAAAAAAAAAGGTCCACATAAACACTATTCGGATGGGGTTCGAACCAATAACCAATGCTCTTATCATCATCTCTATTGTAATGGCATTGGCAGTGGTACTGGTCTTACTCTACAAGTACAGATGCTACAAGGTATGAAGGAATACTCGTAAAGAGTGTTGGCTGTGGTGATAGAGAAAAATGGGTTTTGTTTCCACTAAAAAAGTCCACAGGCATTCCACTTAGGTGGGATTTGAACCAATAACCCCTGCCATATTGCGCTTTTTACAAAAAACCCCGACTCATTTAGAGATAGTCATTACATGGTGTTACTGCAAACCTTTCCATATCTTATTTCCACCATGCAAAGTTTCAAATCCTACTTAATTATTAGTCCCCTGGTCATTGAGCGGGGTAGTATACAGCCCCAGTATGCCATGGCGCTCAATGGCTTTTTCAAACACAATATCAACCTCTACACTACCCTCGCAGTATGGGTGAAGTGAAGCAAATATATAAAGCATCTTGCTCACAGTGTCACAACCGGGATTCAAACCCACACTCCAATGACTTAACCACCAGAACTTGAATTAAAATGCTCTAAGCCACTTGGTCAAGACACCCTACTGACATGTTACCTGTTACTTGTCCTGTCGTCTTCTGACGGTGGGGGCACCCCTTGAAGACTTGTCAGTTAGTTTCCTCCATCCCTCTTGAGCCTGAGACTATCTCAGGGAGTCATTCAGCGTCAGGCCTGTCCATTCCATGATTTTGTCCTCCCTCCTTTTTCTTGCCTGATTCTGGTCCTTACCTCCTCGTTGGTGAATGGTCTTTGTACGAAATGGCAAGAAGATTTCTGTAGCATCTCAAAGGTAGTTGAGCATCAGACATGGCGACCAGTCTGAAGAATTACTCACGGTGACATTAGACATGGCGAACAGTCTGAAGAATTACTCAAATTGTTTCTATTTTAGAAGGTTGTTGACATTTTTTAACAACTCCAAAGAATCCTTTATACTCTTGGACTTGTTTGTTTGGAACCAAAGTTTGATTTTCTTCTGTCTTCATTCCTTCTAGATTGTTTCATTTGTTGATATTTCTTTTGCAGATTATCCACGGTTGGCTCATCCTGTCCTCACTACTGCTGCTGTTTTTCTTTGCGTTCTTTTACCTGCAGTAAGTAGATTTCATTTTCATCTCCGGGTAAATAAATACTAATAGATTTCTTCAAAATTTTGGTAGTTACTCAAAATAACTGTTTGCATAAAAACTTACATGGTAACGAGCAATGGAGAGCTGTTGATAGTATAAAACATTGTGAGAAACGGCTCCCTCCGAAGTAACGTAGTTTTTGAGAAAGAGGTAATTTATCAGTAAAATATTTAAATTAATTTTGAGACCTCATGCGTGAGGTGGGGAAATCAAGCATCTGAAAGTCACACATTTCCGTGTGACAAGGGTCACATTATTCTCTCGCAACTTGGAGGACCAATTGAGTTCAAATTTATACAGATTTGTTATTTTATGCATACATGTGTGTTGAGACACACCACGTGAGAAGACTGGTCTTTGACAATTACCAAAGGCATCGTGTTTCTTAAGCTTGGGCGGTACCACGATTTTATCGAATATCGCGATACTAATTTGGAAACGATTTCGATATCGGATCGATTTGGTTTTAATCGAAAAATCGATATATCGCGATGCATCGCGATATATCGCGATATATCGCGATATGGATTAAGTATCGCAATATCGCGATGTATTTCCTAGCTGAGACATCTTGCATCCCATAGGTTTGGAGTAAAACCAGAAGAATAGGTCATTAGAACACCTCTCTTATGCTATGATTGTCTCTTCTACAACTTTCACTGGGAGTTTGAAGACTGATGATGTCAAATTTAATTAATCGCGATTATATCGAATATCGCGATATATTGTCGCCGATATATCGTGAATAAAATAAATCAATATCGCCCAAGCTTAGTGTGTCTTTAATGTACAATTGGTTGTACTTTTAACAGAGAGCTGATGTTAACCTACAACATTCCATTGGATTACTTCACGGCGTCCCTACTCATGTGGAACTTTGGTGTGGTCGGCATGGTCTGCATCCACTGGAAGGGACCCTTAAGGCTTCAGCAGATCTACTTGATTGTTATATCAGCCCTACTGGCCTTAACCTTCATCAAGTACCTCCCTGAATGGACACTGTGGACGATATTAGCCGCTATCGCTATATATGGTAAGATTGCAAAACTCTCCCTCAATCTGTTCTAACTGTCTAAAGCGTCTTTGGCCACAGAGGTCTGATATTAGATAATAATAAAATTACTGCCATGCCGTCATTTTCACAAATTACTGGTTGGTGGGTTTGATTACCTGCCCTTGGTGGGTTGACCTTGGTCTAACCACAGTTTGTTTGGTAGCTTTGTCTATTCACCCAGGCCCACTTTTATGGCTCTGCTTGCCATTAGCAAAGATTCTGCGCTTACAGAAGCAGGGATGTCAGCACTAAAATGACAAATGTATTTCACAGGTTAGCAGGGAAATTTTTTTGCTTGCATGGTCTTTTTTTTCATAACAGGATACCTCATTGTGTAAGATTTTTGTGAAAAGATCCGATAATATCTGTCTATTCTCTTGAGTGTCAAAGCACGCTTACACATAAGACAACTGAGTTCTATGTACATGTACATTTATCTAGGTCTTCTCTTAGTGTTTTTGTTTAACTCGTTTCGGTTCTGGTCTTGTAAAATAAATTCCGCTCTAGAAAACATTTTGAGCTACAAGCCCTGGCCCAATTTCATGGCTCTGCTTACCGCCGAATTCTGCGCTTACGATCACGATTCTCCGCTTACGTGCAAGCGTTGAATTTCTGCGCTAGCCTAGTGAGCGTAGAATGCCTAGTAATGCGGAGTACGGACGCGCACAAGCCAAAATTTGCCGCCAACCTGTGAAATATGCTTGCCGTAAGCACAGAATTCCCTGCTTCCGTAAGCGTCGATTCTGTGCTTACGGTAAGCAGAGCCATGAAATTGGGCCCTGTAGTGCTGTGGTTACCACCTCCAATTTCGAGCTCTGCTTGGTTTCAGTACCAGGAAGATTTAGAAATAATGATTTCGGGATTTTTAGTCGGATACAATTTGACTAGAACTACACTGATTAAACATTGTTTCTCTTGTGTCTTTGACTGACCTGTTTGCCGTGCTATCACGTTTGAGGGTGACTTGGTTTCATTATCAGGAAGATTTGGAAATTATTACACCATTTTTAGTCGGATACAATTTGACTAGAGTTATGCTGATTAAACATTGTTTCTTGTTTTTTTTGTTTTTTTGACAGACCTGTTTGCCGTGCTATCACCCAGAGGCCCACTCAGGGTTCTTGTAGAGACTGCTCAAGAGAGGAATGAACCCATCTTTCCAGCCCTCATCTACTCATGTAAGTAGTAATAATAATAACAGGCATCTAATTAGGTCCTGCCCGAGGGCAGATTTCTTACACCTGGTCCTGCACTTCGCTCGTCCTGCACTGTTAGTAATTAACAATAGTGTCCAGTGCCTTTAAGTTGACAAAATCCAATCTACAAGGGCAATTCCAAGCAAACACGGACCGGACACCAAAATATCAAGTTTTTGTCACAACTTTCTTTCCACTTAGAAGTTATAGCTAATATATGAAACCAATTTATTTTTAGTTGTTGACAAGGAATGAACCCAATTTTGCCAAATAAGAACTCAGCTTGGGCTCCATGTAGGCGTTGCTACATTTTCTGGAAAACTGTAATGCGACTGACCGTAATGTGACTGACCATGGTTTTGCTATGTATACCTAAAAGTTTAAGTTACTGACCATTTATAAGTATCCTGTTGGATACTCATGTATAAGACTTTCGCAAGCTTTTTGATAGAGGAAATTTTTGAATTGTGACAAGTTTTTTTTTTTACCATGTCCTTTTTGTGTAATGCGACTGACCGCTTTTACAAAGCTATAACATCCAGAGTACAAAGCCCACAACATTTCTAATATTATCAATTCAAAGCCTTTGGTGTCAAGTACAAATCAGTCTATAAACTTAGTGGAAAGAATATCTCACATAGAACTTCTAGCACCAAGATCGAGAAATGACACTGAAAAGTGTAGTGCGGCTGACCGTGGAATTGCCCACAACCATTGATCATTTATTAAGACTTCTCTCTGCTTCTTAAAAAACATTGTTATTTTTGTATTTTTGGTTTGGTTTGACAGCAACCATGGCGTGGATGGTTGGAATGGCCAACAATGATCCTAACCAGGGACAAGGTCAAGATAACGAGGCTATGGAAACATCAACTGGCAACGGTAAGTCTGGGCTCGGTCGATGCTGACAAGTGTACGATCTTTGGTAATTGTCAAAGACCAGTCTTCTCACTTGGTGTATCCCCAGATATGCAAAACATAACAAACCTGTGAAAATTTGAGCTCAATTTGGTCATCGAAGTTGCGAGATAATAATGAAAGCAAAGAAACGCCCTTGTTGCACAAATGTAAAGTCTTCCTCAGATTCAAATATTTTAGTGAGAAATTACCTCTTTTTAAAAAACTACATTACTTCAGAAAGAGCCGTTTCTCACAATGTTTTATACTATCAGCCGCTTTCCATTGCTCATTACCAAGGAAGTTTTTATGATAACAATTATGAAGCCTTTTATTAGACATACGAAAGCACACAAATTTGTCGAACAGTTTTTTTTTCTTTCATATTATATTTGAGTGAGAAATAACCTCTTCCTCAAAGAAATATGTTGCTTCAGAGGGAGCTGTTTCTCACAATGTTTTATACTATCAACAGCTTTCCATTGCTCATTACCATGTAAGTTTTTATGCTAAATACATATTTTGAATAATCACTACACTGTCCACTGCCTTTCCCCTAGCCCAAGTCTAGTAAAAACAACTACAGTCTATTAAAAACACCACTCCTCAACTTGCCCTGTGGTGAATAATACATTTTTGATATGTGTTTTTAAGTGTGTAAATGCAACTTTTACGTGTCATGGCCAAGCAGTTAAGAGCACCGGATTCAAGCTCTGGTGTTTGATCAGCAGAGTGTGGGGTCGAACCCTGGTCGTGACACTTGCTAAATAAAATTGTGGAGGTAGTGCTTTCTGCTCTGCTGGCCAGGCTTCAGACTGATGATACCCAAGCCTACATCCGTATGGACTGTAAAAGGGGTAACCCTGTTTCAGCCCTAGGAGTAGGTGCCGTGTGTTTGGCGACTTGCATAAAATAAAATAAATTAAACTGGTTGTGATTGCTACCATTAATAAATCAGAAAGATATCAGTACATGTTTAAAAAACTGGGCAACTAAAACTTCCTGAGGCCCAGTAAATTGCATCTAGTTTAGTGGCCCCTTGAGCTACTTTACAAAAACCTCAACCACAAGGCCTGAACAGGATTCAAACCTGTGACCTCCAGGTTTACAATCAAGTGCTCTGTAGGTAGACAAATTGTTCAAGTCCTGTCTCAAAATATTAAAGACACTGGACACTATTGGTAATTGTCAAGGACTAGTCTTCACAGTTGGTGTATCTCAACATATGCATAAAATAACATAGATATTAATGAAAGAAAAAACACCCTCGTCGCACCATGGTCACACAAAGTTTGGTACTTTCAGATGGTTGATTTCGAGACCTCAAATTCTAAATCTGAGGTTTTGAAATCAAACTCGTGGAGAATTACTTCTTTCTCGAAAACTACGTCACTTCAGAGGGACCCGTTTCTCACAATGTTTTATACTATCAACCTCTCCTCATTACTCGTAATCAAGAAAGGTTTTATGCTAATAATTATTTTGAGTAATTACTAATAGTGTCCACTGCCTTTAACAATCTAGGAGCGAGCAACACGGATCAGGAAGATGTGGATGAGGACGATGCTGGGTTTGACGTGGAGTTCCGTCAGCGGCAAGAAGAAGAACTTGGAGGTGAATTCAGCACAAACTCTGAGGAGGCTCGTGCCGCTGTGAACGCCTTGAGCCAGGGGCAGAATGTCCAGAGGAGGCCGCCACCTGTTGATGACGACGATGATGAAGAACGTAAGTCTGAAAATAAGTCAAGTTAAAAAATTAAAAAATTAAGTTTTTGCGGTGTTCTCACTTTAATACACTGGACACCTTTAGTTGATTGTCGAAGACCAGTATTCTTACTACAGGTCTGTGAAAATTTTAACTCAATTGGTCGACAAAGTTGCGAGATAATAATGGAAGAAAAAACACCCTTGTCACACAAAGTTGTGTGCTTTCAGATGCTTGATTTCGGTCTCGAAAAAATTCAAATCAAATAGTTTAGCGGAAAATTACTTCTTTCTCCAAAAATATGTTACTTCAGAGGGAGCCATTTCTCACAATGTTTTATACTATCAACAGCTCTCCATTGATCGTTGACAATGTAATTTTTTATGCTAAGAATAATTTTGAGTAATTACTAATAGTGTCCACTGCCTTTAAAGGTAGGGTCATACTTTCAAATGACACTAAAACAAAATTATTTATTTAAAAAACCACAAGGGAAACTGACCGGCTTAATTGGATATTGTCGGAACCTTTCTTAGTTAGTTTCCCTTGTTGTTTATTACTTGATATAGTCCTATCCCATCTGCAGTTAACAGCTGTATGGTTTCTTAAGGCCCGGTCACACAGGCCCCGATAACGAGAACGAAAACGAGAACGAAAACGAGAACGATAAAAATGCTCCCGATTGGTTGAATTGCTCCACGCAGAAAACGCCCACGCTCATTCAACCAATCGATGGCGTGCATTTTTATCGTTATCGTTTTCGTTCTGTTCTCGTTATCGGGGCCTGTGTGACCGGGCCTTTACTGGCACCCTGAACAAAGATACTAACTTGCAAGTAAGGGAGACCATCCACTTAGAGTTAAATTACTCAGTTGATGGAGCGCCAGTACATTGATCCGGAGGTCATTAATTCAGATCTCGCCCTGGTCATTTTTTATTTCTTCAACCCAAAATTATTTCAAACTTACCCCGTCAGTTTCCCTTGTTGTTTATTACATGATGTTTGAAACCTCGGTGTGGATCCCTGGCTATATGCAACAATAGCTTAACGATCACGACGCAAAGAGAACGCATTTTATTGGTTGAATGAGCGTGTGCGCATTCAGCGTGGAGCAATTCAACCAATAGAATGCATTCTCTTTGGGTTGTGATTGTTATCGATTTTGTTATTGCTGCAGTGTGACTCAGCCTTTACATTCTGTATGACATTGACGCTTTTTTATTTGCAGGTGGTGTGAAGCTAGGCTTAGGAGATTTCATTTTCTACAGTGTCTTAGTCGGTAAGGCCTCTGCTCAGGGAGACTGGACTACTACCGTGGCTTGCTTTGTAGCTATTCTTATTGTGAGTACTTTCAAATTTGTTTTTTACTTTGTATTTGTCCTTAGTTTGTCTCAGTGACTAGCCAGCAGGACCATTTAGCTTGTCATTTCACTGGTCCGTCATCGTTTTCATAGTGAATATTGATTGGTTTTTTTTTTTTTGGCCATTACATGGATCTATGTAAAGGAAGAGGTCTCAAACTTAAAAAAATGTAGCTCCACAATACCTTGCAGAAAAATACTGAAAGTTTAAAGGCAGTGGACACTAATGGTAATTGTCAAAGACTAGCCTTCACAGTTGGTGTATCTCACCATATGCATAAAATAACAAACCTGTGAAAATTTGAGCTCATTCGGTCATCAAGATAATAATGAAAGAAAAAAAACACCCTTGTCACACGAAGTTGTGTGCGTTTAGATGGTTGATTTCGAGACCTCAAGTTCTAAATTTGAGGTCTCGAAATCAAATTCGTGGAAAATTATTTCTTTCTTCGATGTTTTATACACCATCAACCTCTCCCCATAGTAAGGTTTTATGCTAATAATTATGTTGAGTATTACCAATAGTGTCCACTGCCTTTAAGCGCCTTGAGTGTCACTAAGTGAGGGAAATGAGAGCTATATAACAACCATTATTATTATATTCATATTATTATTTTTATTCTTTGTCTCAGGGACTCTGTCTGACGTTGATTCTGCTGGCGATCTTCAAGAAGGCCCTCCCCGCATTACCTATCTCCATCTGCTTCGGTCTGGTGTTCTACTTCTGCACCAGTCTTTTAGTGTTCCCCTTCACGGACTCATTAGCAAGCAATCAGGTTTTTATATAGAAGCTGTTTCGCCCCCGCTGGGTACTAACAACAGGGGATGTGTTTTTGTAGAAAGGAAGATGCAACTTTGTCAATTTCAACTCAGTCTGCAAGTTTGACGTACATTCATCTATAGCCTTGGCGAAGAGTGCAACTAGTGTTGTAGTCAGGACTATTGATTGCTAACTCGAGTTGCGACTACTGCTTTTCAACAACTCGGTTAATCGTGCAGCCACAACCAATACAAAAGTAGTCGTGACTACTACAAAAACAGTCGCAACTACCTGCTTAGTAAACCAATTCACAACAACTTAATTTACTTACGAAACACAATTAGACGTCAATGACACAATCCTTCAATCCTTTTCAGCTAAATTTTACTCTACTGCACCTGCGGCAATGCATCTGGTGAATTAAAAATTAATCGCAACTAGCGTGGAAGTCGCGACTACTTGAGGTGCGACTAGTCGAGTAGTAAATTTCACTAGTCGCCCAGGACTACATTCATTACAAAAATTTCATTCTTGCTTGACGTCACGTGGTGTTAAGTCAGCCATCATTACGGGCATCGGTAGCCATCGGTTTTTTCACACAAGGTTTAAACAAAATCCGTGTACCGAGTTTTATCAAATTTGTTTCCATGATTGGTTGGTGGACCACTCGGCTGTGATAGAAAAGTTACTTTTTCAGTGCCCGCTTTTTGTTTGCATTTTTAGCCTAAAATGCCCAGCTTTTTTATTTGCGTATACAAAAAAGGATTTTTCACCAAACAAAATGTATCTTGATGGTTTGTATTGCATTGTTACATCCCAAAGCCAATAGTATTTCTTGAGTGATAATGCTGTCTCGTGATAACATGTATATTATGGGTTGTACATAATTGGTTTACGACATTTTTTGAGTACATAAAAAGAGTGGACAGTAAATGGCACTCTCGGAGTATATAAAAACATTTCAATTACAACCTTGAAATTGAACGTGTTCTATCACAGTCTTTGCCAAAACTCAAGTTGTTTGTAAAGATAACGTCTATCTGGAACTTTTTAGAGATCCTCGTGGTTTTTGGGAAAAAAACAAAACAATTTTTTTAAATAACTTATGTAGGGGATTTTTGTACAGGTCAGCAGTTGTTTGTAGTTCGACGCAAATGTTAAATTAATTACTTAAAATAAATTTAGTGCAGGCATTTTTCATTTATTCATGACAAATGCTCAATTTAATACCTTTTTTAGCATTGACATCAGGCATGCATTTTAGAATCGGCCGATAACCGCTTTTTCCTTTAGTTTTTGTTCCATAGGAATCCGAAAATCACTGCACAAATCGTCACAGATTGATAGAATCACGCTTGAAGTTTAACTATTTTTCAAACTGCTGTTTCGGAATTTGTCTTTACACTTTTACAGGCCTGATCGTTGCCGCCTCGCCCCCTGGTCATTGCCTTGATGCCCTTTTCTTTGTGAAAAAGAAAATACCTAGCTTTGTGTACATAACCATCGATTTTGAGATTTGTCACCTTTATTGAGCCCTAGGTGATTTTTACTTCCTTTTCTTGGGGGGGGGGTGAGGAACTTTACAAGTGTTCATCAGTGTTTAAGCGTCACATACAAAGTAACCTTGCCTTATTGTCCATTCACACAAAACATTAATGAATACTTAACAAACTATTCCATTATTCTATTGATATTTATGCCAAAAACAATTTAAGATGATATAATGTGTTATAGAAGTATGGTTCCCAGAAGTGTCATTTCAAGAAGTATAAGCTAACAATGGAAAATATTAAAAAATACTCAAGAACCAAACTGACTGTCTTATACCATACCAGGTATTGGGCAGAGGGTATCCTCCAATGTTCGTACTTTCAGACTCTATTTCCCCCCTAAAATACTTACATGTCAGGCTTAACCCTGAACTGAACACCAGTGACTGGCCAGCAGGACCACTTTAAAGGCAGTTGACACTATTGGTAATTGTCAAAGACTAGCCTTCACCGTTGGTGTATCTCAACATATGCATAAAATAATAAACCTGTGAAAATTTGAGCTCAATCGGTCATCAAAGTTGCGAGATAATATTGAAAGAACAAAACACCCTTGTCACACGAAGTTGTGTGCGTTTAGATGGTTGATTTCGAGACCTCAAGTTCTAAACTCGAGGTCTCGAAATCAAATTCGTGGAAAATTACTTCTTTCTCCAAAACTATGGCACTTCAGAGGGAGCTGTTTCTCACAATGTTTTATACCACCAACCTCTCCCCATTACTTGTCACCAAGAAAGGTTTTATGCTAATAATTATTTTGAGTAATTACCAATAGTGTCCACTGCCTTTAATTTGTCATTTCACTAGTCTATCAGCTTTGTCACTGGTCCATGGTTTATATTAACTAGGTCTTTCGTAGATGCTTATCAACACTGAACTAGCCAGCCGGACCACTTGGAGAGACTTTTGCCTGGTCCTTTGGTGTTTAAACTAGCATTTGGCCAGCGGACCACTGTTACAAAAGAATGCTGTTCATATGACCATGATGCTCGTTATTTTGTACAAGTCAGTTTAGGTTACAGAACAATGTATATATGGACATAACTTCTTTGCCATGTTTTAGTTCTAATCAAAGTTTTTCATTTTTATTTTTTTTCAGCTTTTTGTTTTTGTAGTTGAATCTGAAAGCAGAGAGAGAGAGAGAGAAAGAGCAAATTTTTGAAATCTTATGTTTGGAAAACTTTATTTGCTTTTGGTGTGTTTGTATTTGTGTAGGATATAACCAGACCTGATGTCACTCATTTTCACCTGTAACAATAGCACAAAAATCAATTAAATCAATGTAAGACTTAATAAAAATCGAATAAAAAAACCTGAAAATGTATCAAAATGTTTGATGGAAATGTGGTTAATATTAATTGCCTTGGTTAAACTTGGGTAGAAGGCACTGCAGAGGTTGTCAAAGTCCTGCTTTGCCCAACTGCTGCGTCAGAGCCCAACTACTGCATCAGAGCCCAACTACTGCGTCAGAGCCCAACTACTGCGTCAGAGCCCAACTACTGCATCAGAGCCCAACTACTGCATCAGAGCCCAACTACTGCATCAGAGCCCAACTACTGCATCAGAGCCCAACTACTGCATCAGAGCCCAACTACTGCATCAGAGCCCAACTACTGCATCAGAGCCCAACTACTGCATCAGAGCCCAACTGCTGCGTCAGAGCCCAACTGCTGCGTCAGAGCCCAACCGCTGCATCAGAGCCCAACCGCTGCGTCAGAGCCCAACTGCTGCGTCAGAGCCCAACTGCTGCGTCAGAGCCCAACTGCTGCGTCAGAGCCCAACTGCTGCATCAGAGCCCAACTGCTGCGTCAGAGCCCAACTGCTGCGTCAGAGCCCAACTGCTGCGTCAGAGCCCAACTGCTGCGTCAGAGCCCAACTGCTGCGTCAGAGCCCAACTGCTGCGTCAGAGCCCAACTGCTGCGTCAGAGCCCAACTGCTGCATCAGAGCACAACTACTGCATCAGAGCCCAACTACTGCATCAGAGCCCAACCATCTATCAAAACTTTAAATGGGCAGACTATATAGTTAGGATGGAACATCCCTCAAAGATTTCAAATTACAAAATAATTTTCAGCCTTTCACTCGCAGTCTTAAAAAAAAATGTGTACAAAGGAAAAAGTTATCTGCAGAAAAATGAGACTATGTTTGTGTGACTAGTAATAACTCAATGGTCACATTATTTTATTGTTGATGTATTTTTATTTTACTGTATTTATGATTAACATAACATTTTTGAAAGGCTTGGTTTGTGTGTTGAAAATACTGATTTGACATTTTGCTGGCAGGTGTTTGTATCATGCATAACTTTAACAGAGCCCTTGCATTATTGCATAGATCACAAGTCTAAGCAGCGCCCTCAATAATGAAGACTTATCGTTTGTTGAGAGTTAAGTGAACATTGTTTGACCTCGCACTCTTGACTTTTTCCGGGTCAGATTTGACCTGGATCCAGTTTCTGTTAGGCCTGCTGACCCAGTCAGTTTGAATTGAATTTGGTTTAAAAATAACCCAGAAATGGACCAATCTGATGCATAATCCAACTTGAATTTGTTTTTCTTTCCAGTCTGGGGGTCAGGCTGATCATGAAGTGCCGTGGCACCCACGGAGCCCAGATTTCATGTCAATTGTGACCCTGGAGGTTTTAGAGTGTGGTGGTGGTAGCCAACGAAGGAAGCCAATAGAAGGACGGTTCCTTATTAGTGGCTACTGCTACAGCCGCATGGCTTAAATAATATCCACTTCATCTTGTGTTGAAATAGGAAGTTCACAACAACACCATTTGCAATAGTGCCCGCAAATTATAATACAACCTAGCACTTGGGAAAACAAATGAAACAATTTTGGTATATAATATATAGTGTCAAACGCAATCTTGCAGTTGGCTGCTCAGGATTAAATTGTGGGGGGAAATGAACACAAGTGTAAATGGGTTTTTTTCATAATCATTGCTATTATAAAATAAAATAATTAAACAATTGTTTGTAATTGTAATAAAACAAAGAATTTGAAGACATCAATCTCATTAAATAATTGTTTACACCAATATTTGTGGTTTTCAGAATCCTGTTATGTAAAAATGTCAACTTTCACCATAACCAGTTAAAATGTATGTTTAGGTTTTTAGAAACTTATTAGGTTTCAACCATTCGTTTTGGAGCTAGCATTTGTAAATATCACTTTTTGACATTCATAGAAAATGGCATTATTATAACGCCGAAAGTAGAACTAAGTAAAGTTGGGGAGGTAGAGCTTTCTGCTCTACCGGTCAGGCTATCGCATGGAATGTAAAAGGGGTAACCCTGTTCCAGGCCTAGGAGTAGGTGGCAACGGCCTCTGGAAAAATGAAATATAAATTGTAGCCCACATGTGGCCTTCAGGCCTTGTGTGTCTGGCGACTTGCATAAAAAGCTATAGGCCCCCAGAAAAATACTGTCAAATTTCACTCGCGCACATCAAAGGAAACGAAAACCACAAGATTACTCAAAATCGTTGAGGTTTGCGTCTGTTGCAGGCCTGAAATGTTTCTCAAAATGTTTTGTACTATCGGAAGCTGCTGTAGGATTCTAACTAAAAGATTATATTGCCCATTATTATTGGACATTACAGAAATATTGTTTGCTAATCAAACAGTTGCTGGTAGTGTAAGTACTTTATGTAAGCCACCATTATACATAAACTAACAAACCTGTAGATTAAGTTTGAGATCGATCGGCCATCTGGGTCACGAGAAAATAGTGAAAAACTGAAAACACATTTTTGCATGGTTTTGATGCAAAACGAAAAATGAATACAACGCCATCATTAGACCGTGTAAGTTTTATGTTAATCTGTGATCTTCATGGTTTTTGTTTCTTACCAATTCTGTAACGTTCCTTTAAGGGTGATTACCAAACGTAAGCTATCCCTTTAAAGTACCACCGCTACTGAACTTAAATGCAGCAGAGCGTCACACGGCAACTCGGTGGTGTTTTTCATTGTTACGGACGCCCAACCTGGCCATAATTCGATCCGCACACCTTGCCAGTTGCCTCACTTGAACGAAGGTTATTTTAAAGGGGCTTGCTGGCTACGAAGTTGGCTATGAGAAGCATTTAATATGGTTTGGAAGAAGGTAGAATGGTTCACATATATAGCCTTTGGAAACGTGTGGTTAATTTCATGACAGAACACGCCATTTTGTACCAAAATGTTGAATCTATGGTGGACCTTGTTCCGCTGGTTGTATTTCCAGGGGCGTTTTTTGTTTTTTAATTATTAGTGAGCGATGACAAACATGAGACTTAAAGGCAACGGCCTCTTAAAGTGTGAAAGCCATTTTTGAGGCATAACCGTCCCTTTAAAGAAACCTGCGACACCAAGCGAAGCAGAGCGTAACACGGTAGCACAGTAGCTCTTTTCACCGGTGGTGAGTTTCATTGTTACGCCTATAGACCCAACCTTTTCTATAAATTCGATTCAGCACGTCCACATCACCAAAGTGCCACACAGTCGTGAACGGGTAAAAAAAAAGTAAACAGTAAAAAAAAATTGCAAGCAAACCCAGATTAGTTTGTATACCAACCACATTCATCATAGCATAATTTATAGAGTCCTTGCTCTATGATCATAGACTAGTAGGCCTATGCACAGATGTTTTGCCGTGCTGGAATGTGTCAACATTTGTACCTCCATGGTGTCAATTTCAATTTAATCAGCTGACGGTAATGAACTACATACTGCCGGATTAATTGATTTTTGTTAAAATGATGGTATAATGTGCCGTTAAGCTGTAGGTCTACGCTAAGCGAGAGGTATAGGTCCTGCCCATGACCTTTTATAGCCAAGGAATTCGCCACCATACATCGGCGTGGGCGTCTGTGAGTAAACGGGAGAGGATTTGATCCCTGGACTTTCACCTATGAACCACTGAGGAAGGAAATAGACAGAACTAAAGCGAGGAGGACGGGTGAAATTTACTACTACGGGCTGTTTCATAATGTGGTCTACCCGTACGTTGTGTTTATCACAGAGGTTGATGGATGGGATATGACCTATTTAACTATGGACTTCTAGAAAACTGTACTCTTTGGAGTTCACCGACCATTTGACAGTTGATTGAAACTCTGAGATAGCTCCATGGTTTTGAGCCATATTGCTGGCGGTTCTCATCTGTGTTATTGTCATAACATGGTCATAGCCTAGTCGAATTAAACCCGAGCCTAATAATGGAGGCAAGAGGAGGACATAATTCCGGAGCTAAAAAGACTGGCAAGAAAAAAGCTTCGAGAAAAAGCAGAGCTGCGAACAGAAGAGATCGCGATCTAAAGAGTGGCGAAGCAATGACAATACCATCAAAAGACACCCCGGAAGAAACGAGTGAAATTTTCCATGATGCTGATGAAGTGGCTGGAATAGAATCATTGAGCTACGACCGCTATTCTGTTGTAGCGCCCTCTGTTGACAGTTCAAGAAGCCCTGAGAAAGATGAAACTCAAAGTGAGAGCTCGGGAGTTCCTGAAATCCAGCAGGCTTCTAGTATGAGAAAATCTTACTGGTTGAAACATTATCCGCATTCTACTGGTCACAGTATCGGTATTCAAACAGCCGATGAAGACGAAATAAACAGGAGAAATCAACAATTATTAACAGGCGACGAAGAGCATCTTTTGAGGTCTTCTGATGTCTACGAAGATGCAAAGGAAACTCAGACAGATCGAGAATTTCATTTCGAGCAAAGTAAAGACCGCAGAAAGAAAAGGAAAAACACTAAGAAAGACAGAGACACAACCCAAGCACTTTGCTCTAAAGAAGCATGTTTCAAGAACGGGAATGCGGACGTCGGCCGACGGAGAACAACTGAGGCTCCTGAAGACCAACAGGAAACATCTTGCTGTTGGTGCCTCCTCACTGCTCTCTTTTGGCTGGGAGTACTGATGTTTACACTTCTCGTACTGACGCTGTTCTTCGTGGTCTTTCTGCTGTTTTCTCGGAACCACGGCCTCGGTATCGGACCCTCTTTGCTTTACTCGGATGTGGATCTCGTCCGGTCAACTGTGAACCCGTCACTGGATTTGCGGCACAATGGTCCACCGCCGACATGATCATTAACACAACGACCAACAACTTTCTTTTTATCGAACTTCATTCGGTGTAGGCCCCATGTATGTCACACCATACGTCAGCATCCCATGTCGCAATTATTAACTGAAATGAAGTGGTGAAGGGAACTGAAATTTAGCATGAAAATTAGCAATGTTTCTTGTAGAGGCAGTAATATATTATTTTTGACAGGTGACCTGCGCATCGCAGCACACTGGAGGGAGGTGTATACACACATCAGCCGAAAATAAAACACAAAAATAGTGCCTTTACGGTGCAGACCGAATTGTAACAGGCCCAATTCTTTCCGATTTACACTATAGCACAGGCCTTCAAAAATTATTGTGTTTTCCACTGGTCGAAACACTAACCAGAATTTAAGATTGAGCTCGGCGTGCGTGCTGCACGATAGACTTGTACGTTTTACGTGGATCTATACACATGGATGGATGTGTATGTCTGTATAATTATTTTACCATTTTCCAGCATTTTTTTCATCGATTTTAAATGTAAGCTTTATTTCTTGTTTGTGTGATAGCTTAAGAAATATTTAAGAATGTTTCAACGTCTTCCAAATTAATAAAATACGCTTTTTACCAACATTACGCCGAACCCGCGATGCAAAAACAAAGTAGGCAACTTTGATAACAGTAAGTTGAAGACAATTTCTGTAGAGCAAAATTTGTCCCTCAAAAACGCCGAAAAGAACAATAAGGAAGCGATCAAACGAGCAGGGCATATTCATGCAGGCTTGTAAGCACAAAAACTTGCTAAGCATAGAAATTGGTTACCAGCACGCAAAAGTCCATAATAAAAGTTTACATTGTTGTACTAACTGGTGCCCCATTATTTTTTTGCTAAGCAGTATTGGGCACAGGGAGAGGCTATGCAGTTTTTTGTCTTGCAGAGGCATGCTCAAAAATGGCATGTCAGCCGTGCAAGGCAGGTAGGTATAGTGGGGGCGGGGGGGGGGGGGGAGGTCCGATGCAGGTACGTAGGAGTTGTGTGCTTTCAGATGGTTGATTTCGAGACCTCAAGTTCTAAATTTGAGGTCTCGAAATCAAATTCGTGGAAAAATTACTTCTTTCTCGAAAACTACTCCACTTCAGAGGGAGCCGTTTCTCACACTGCTTAATACCATCAACCTCTCCCCATTACTCGTTACCAAGTACGTTTTTATGCTAGTAATTATTTTGAGTAATTACCAATAGTGTCCACTGCCTTCAAAGGTACTGAACACGTTTGGTAATTGTCAGAGACCAGTATTCTCACGTGGTGTATCTCAACAATGCACAAAATAACAAGCCTGTGAACATTTTGACTCAATTGGTCATCGAGTTGCAAGAAAATGATGACAGAAAAAACACCCTTTTTTTTACAAAATATTGTGCTTTCAGATATGAATAAAAGGCATCTGGCCAGAAGTCTTTTATTTGTGAGAAATTACCTCATTCTCTCCGTTTTATTTTAGTATTGAGTAATTACCAAACGTGTACAGTGCCTTTAAGCCAACCGGCCTGTATTCATTTTTAGCTCAACTTTTATTTGTCAGCCGTTGAAATGATTTATAAATCAATGTTGTTAAAATTTCCGTATATTTATTGTAGTGAAATAATATGATAAGAGAACTGCATCAATCAAAGGGCGTAATTAGATCAGATGTTATAGATGTTCTCCCACTCAAGTTTTCTGGCGTTTCCGGTGTTTATGGTATAATAAAATTTTAAGACTACACAAAAATGGTATTTGTTTCTTACTTTTTATCTCATTTAAAGTTTGCTGTCATTTCATGTACTAACTACACACAGACAACTGATATATAGAAGAAAAAAAACATCCTTTTTTCACACCACTGAGTGTAATGTTCCGTTGTTATTTTAATGTTCCTCTCAATTCATCTTTTATTTACCGAGTTTACCTTTTAATTTATTTAACAGCAATGTCACAACCGCGGGCATGACTGTCACTCCATTCCTATACCTTCCTACACCCCAGCCAGTTGCCTCAGGGCTGGCATTACAGTCACACCTAATCTGTGACATACCCTATATCCCTCGAACATATCGATATATTCCCCCTCATCTTAAATCCTTCGTTAAAAGTGTCTTTCTTTGACCACGTCTTGGTCGATTTGTTATTGAATGTGTATTGTAATCAGGAAAACTCAAGGGGTCGCATGCGTAAAAGTGGCAGAGCCCCCCCCCCTTCCCTTCCGCCATTATCCACCCCCCCCCCCCCCCCCCCCCCCGCCTTTGGATGTTGGAAAGCCTCAGCAAGGGCCATGCCATTTGAATGCAAGTTATTAATTAAACTGCTGTTTAATGTACAGTGTTTGTATTAAATTTGCCGACAGTGATTATAATCAAGACATAGAATGGACACTTGCTAAGTGCATTCAACTGTAGGCGTCTGTAGTCATGGGTACACAGTGTCGAAAGGTCAATGGACCGTATCTTCACACAACTGCGCTGTGTCGGTCGACTGTGTACTAAAGGCTAATAAAGCATGCTTTGTGATAACCGGTCCCGTCATTAAGTGAACATTTCTTGCAGTTGTTATGCTGTCATATTATATCTGGTTGAAATGGAACCATGAAATGATCAGTTACTTCATAATAGCTTGTTGATGTGTTGGGATTGACTGTTTACACCAGTATCACCTGAAGTTAAACACGACTGCCATTTACCGAACACCAATGCTGAGAAACCAAAATCTGTGAAGTGTCGTCCGGCTATATTCTACCGCGCTGCTGCATACACCGCGCTGATTTTCTGAAGTTCTCTTGCCAGGATTTATTTGCTTTTGTTTGGGAATGATAATGATGGACACAAGTGGAATTTATCAAACATGAAAGGCTGCATTCTTCAGCAATTATGGCATCTGTAGAGAAGGATTTTGGTGGACTGGGGCGACCGTACACATCGCAGACGTTCACGCTAAAGTTGAAACAGTTCGAGTTGTACATTGCGGAACTAACCCAGCAGGACAGCGAGGCTAGCGCAGAGGAGAGACGGCAGACATTGAATGGTAGGTCCCGCTGCTACTTAGGGCTGCTCGGGCCCACACACTCGTTTTGCAATACTGCCTGTCGTATCAATTGAGTTTGTTCATATATAGGGCCAAATATATTTGTGTGGTATACAGATGTCTATGTTATGTTTAGTCGTATTTTTTGATACAAACTGACATGGTCATGCAGATTGCAGGCCTGATACTTCATGGAGGCAACAGAGGCGATTGCCTCCGTTGCCCCTTGTCATTGCCTTGGTGCCCTTGAAATGCTCCAGTAGGAATTTACAATGTCCTCATAGGGTGCCCTTTGCCAAAGAGAAAATGCCTTGGTGCCCTTGCCCTTTCAAAAACGAAGCATACAGCCCTGGTCATGGTTCTCATTTAATAATGAGTTGAATGTTGTTATTTCATTTGCTTGGCAAATGTTTGTTGTGAAGCATGGAGGTGTACAAATTTAATTTCTACCATTGTTTGTCGAAGATGGTTGAAGCATGGTAATTTTTCCTCGTTAATGTTTGTTGTTCTTGTCAAGTTGTACTCTTGTTGTAGTGTACTGCAAATTTAAAGGCAGTTCAGTGGACAATATGGGTAATTACTCAAAATAATTGTTGGCATAAAGACTTACTTGGTAACAAGCAATGGAGAGCTGTTGATGGTATAAAACATTGTAAGAAACGGCTCCCACTGAAGAAATGTAGTTTTCGAGAAAGAAGTAATTTTCCACGACTTTAATTTCGTCCCGAACTCAAGCATCTGAAAGCACGCAACTTTGAGTGACAAGGTTTTTTTTCTGTCATCTGTGTACTGTGTGTTGACACTGAAAGCGTAGTTGGAACTAAAGCTTTCTCTGTGCGCGGAGCCACAAGGTATCTCTGCAAGAAAACGGTCCACATGCTGGACTAGGGTTCTACATGTGCCAATATGTACACAACCAATCCAGCTGAATTGTTTCATGGTTGGTCAACTTGCTTTTAAAGGGCTTTAATTTTCACATTGCATTCAATTGAAATCCTTTGTTTTTCCATTTGTAGAGAACCTTCGCTTTGATGTTTTCTGCGATGCCATTCGTTCGTTATTTGGTCCGGATATACGCAGTCAAGACTTGAAGGCTATCTTCAGAAAGATCAGCACCAACCCTGATGCTAAGGTTGACTGGAGTGAGGTATGTTTGTAATAATAATGGCTTCTTATAGCGCTCAGGTCTGTCTCGCAGTGACGCTCATGGCGCTTCAACATTATTACCCCTTGTCACTGGGCCTTAAATCATTTCTTAAACCATCTCAGCTCCCTGGGCAACAGTCTTGTGCAACAAATGGGCCACTCAGCTAAATCAATCACAAGAACCATCTCTGCCCTCACAGGTCCCCATTTACCCCTGGGTGGAGAGAAGCAACTATAGTGAAGTGTCTTGCTTAGGGACACAAATGTCACGACCGGGATTCGAAGTAGCTTCCCTCAAAACTGAGGCAACCAGAGTAGACAATTATTACAACAGGAATTTGGTGTAAATTCAAATGAATGCCAGACATCCGCTCAAACAAAGTCACCCGTTGCCAAGGCGCCTCCATAAAAAAGGACCACCCCCTCCCTCCAGTAGCCCCTTGACTCTTTTTTCGTACATCACATACAGAATCGTTCATTTCTGCCGCTTGTTTTTTAATTTAATATCACATCTCAGAATCATTTAACTATACAGCAAACGTATTTTCTTTTAGAAAAAAGTAACCTACTTTATTCATTGACATCATTTATCAACAAAAGTAACAGAACACTGGTGTAAATTTGGGACATAATTCCACAAAACCGCAGGGTTTGTACACTGTAGCTCAAGTTGTTGACCTGAACTGAATTTTTTGACAGCCATAATATCAAAAATGAGAAAGAAGCTCTTGGTCTACACATTTCGATAAAACGAACAACAAACACTATGGATTTGTCTTGTATTTATATAGTGTGTGTGTATACTTTGTCTAGGCTGATGAAAATCTTTGAATTCTCTTGAGTACATGTATCAAAGTCAACATTTGAACACACTTTGTTTTTATTTAAGACACTGGACACCTTTGGTAATTATCAAAGATCAGTCTTCTCACTTGGTGTATCTCAACTTGAAAATTCGAACTCAATTGGTCTTCGAAGTTGCAAGATAATGGAAGAAAAAACACCTTTGTCACACGAAGTTGTGTGCTATCAGATGCTTGAATTCAAGACCCCAACAAAATTAAGAGGTCTCGAAATCAAATTGAAATATTTTAGTGTGTGTGAAATTACTTCTTTCTCGAAAACGACGTTACTTCAGAGGAAGCCATTTCTCACAATGTTTTATACTATTACTATAAACATGATCGCTAACGAGTAAGTTTTTATGCTAACAATTATATTGAGCAATTACCAATAGTATCCAGTGCCTTTAGGGATACTAGCTACATAGAAATAAGGCACACTCGGTTGAGAAACACAAAATCACCAGACTTGTGTCTGAAGTTTACTGGCCTGGTGCTTAAACCAGTGGCCCCAACCCCAAGCCTTGGATCCAATTCCAAGTGTAAAACTTTTTTTGTAAAAGTTAAGCACTGGAAAATGGTCTGCTATTTTGTGGAACCAATTTGTTTTACTCCACAAAATGGCGGGGTCGACCTTATATTATTATATTATGTTCCACTGGGTTATAATGTATTTCATGAGTCAAATTTATGGGTTTTTTTAATCACTACTCTTGCTCACTAATTAAATTACAACACACTGCAGGTATTTTGTGTGTGTTCAAACAACTCTTGAAAAGGATAAGATGCAAATCAAAAAAGTGAGCATTTTGAGAGATTTGAAGGCAATGAGCCCCTTTAAGCTATAGATTGCCAAAATACAGACAAAGAAATCGAGGACAAAAATTTGATTGATTGAAACTTTAAAAAAAAAAAGTTTTCAATACTTAACTAATATCTCTTCTGAGATTACGCTTTGTTTGGTCAGTGTATTTGGCTACACAGCAAACCTCCAGTGCTGTTTGATTAGTTTACCCATAGAGCAAGGACCCTTGTAATCTCTAATCCCAACACTAGAATGCCCAGCAATGTACTTGCTGCATGCTAGTTATGCAGCCTCTCTGAAAGCAAGCCAGTTTAGCAGCCACTCTATACTGCCTTTCTAAAAGGAAGCCTTGCTACTGCATGCCATTCTTAGGACCCCCCCCCCCCTCATGCTGAATATTTACCTTGATGGTTTTATGTCTACATTGAAGAATAGCAAGAAATTCGATTCTGTTTGCCTCCGTTTTAACTTGTTTGATTTTTTTCTTTCAAGCTTATTGATTGAAGTTATTTTGGGAAAGAGAGGAGTTTAGAAAAAGCACTGGAAACAAGCGCCGTCAGCCGATCAAGATCAGGTTTGAGTGGTAGAAAATGATGGCCACTGCTTGAAAACAAACAAATAAGGAAAACAAAAAAAATTGTGTTCCTTCTTTTTTTAGAAATAAATAAATGCGTACACTGTACAAAGAGGATATTGGGCCATAAGTTTTATCACCAGAGAAAATGACCTGATGGTGCATCTTACATATTTTTTTCTGACGCAGAGGTACTCCTGCCAAGCCACAAGACAAACAATAATTCAAAAGTTGAGAAGTTTTGATGAGGGCATGAGGTTTTTTTTTTTTTCTTCTTCTTTTAGGGGCAAGGGAACATTACAGAATCTTAAAGCGACCATTCTGTTTGAGTAACAATTATCTCCCACAGATGTAATACTCTATTTTTTTGCCAGAATTAGACATCCACATTTTGCAGATATTATGGATGAGGGCTATTTGTTTGATCCCTTTCCTGCATTTACACTCCCTCTTCTTTTGTCGACTTTAGTGAAACCAATAGTACACTTAGCAAAAATCTTATTCTTAAGCCTTCATGAGCACAATCCTGAGTTTTGCCCATGTTCACCCTCAATACCCAAGCTTACATTTATCGGAAAGAGGAGAAGGCCTACATGTAGTATATATCTCATCTTTCTAATAATAAGGTTGCTATTGTATCATGCAATCCTCTGAAAAAGGAGTGGAAAGATTTGAAATGTCAAACAATGTATGAAGCACCATCATAAAGTATTTGAGAAACCAGATTGCTGATCAGAAAGGTCAAAACCAGACTGTATTTACATCATCGAGTTATATAAGAACTAGAGGGCGCACTGAAGATGCTGCTTGCATAAGTGCGACGGGACCGCAAGGAGACACGCGCGCCATTCTGTACACGCGTTGAATATGAAGTACACGTTGGAGTTTGTGTTTATTGAGCGCTACGCGATGCTGTTTTTTCAACTTACAAAATAGCCGCACAAACACACGCTGTGCGATGCTGTTTTGTCAACTTAGAAAATGGCCGCATAGGCCAGTGCACCCTCTAGTTCTATAACTCTATACATTAAACAATGTCTTAGACACTTGTGTATTATGTGCAAGGAAACAGTAAGTAACTGTCTTTGTTGCTCTAAAATAAAATAAATTATGGTGACTGTTGCATTTATAAAACTGGATGAGCTGTAAATTGGAATAATGGGCTTAACATTTGAGTGGCCAAACAGTGCGGTCACCAGTGGATGTCAAATCAATTTGGTATCGAGATGTATTTTAATATTTAACTGTTGTAATGGATGCATTTGTTTTGTTTTGTCTTGGCAGCTATTTGGTTATTTTCAGTCAGAAGACGAGGAACCAGACCAGATCCTAAGTGAAGACATCAGTGTCTTCACTGTATCCAAGAAACACCGCATTGGAGAGGCTGCAGGTACGTTAGAGCACTTTCTCAGTATTTATTGTCTTATTTTTTTATTGTTAGAACGCTTCTTACCTGTCAGTGATTCCAAGAAAATTCTGTAGTTATTTGACAGTGTTAGGTCCAGACCAGTTAGCTTTGTCCGTCAGCTTTTTTCACTAGTCCATACTTCGTATTGAAAAGGGATGCTTTTCAACACTGTGCTACAAAGTAGGCCTAGTAACTAGCCAGGTGGACCTTTATCACACGGCAACGACCCTGCAGGTTTTAAACGACATTTAAGAATTGGTCGCTACCCTGTTATTCCCTTATTAATTGGCCAGAGGACCACTGTTAAAGGAAGAAGCTGCCGTTGCAAGTATTTTGCGCACCAGGCGCCGGTTTTATAAAATTTCTGATCCTTCTGCTTTTGGAGCCTTTTCTTTTTAACAGAAATTGAGGAGACAGTGATATAATAGCCTTAAATGTCAACTGAAGACTTTTGAAGGATAATTTGTCACTTTTTAAAAATGTTCACTGCTTTTGTTGAAAACCTCTTTTCAGGTGACAAGAAACGACGAGATGTTATTAGTGCAGTTACTCATAATCCTAGCATTGATATCTACATATCCGCTTCACAAAAAGGTGCTATATCAGTCTGGAATAGTAAGGTAAGAACTACTAAAAGAATATCAATTTTGGTTTTTACCCGCATACATGTTCACCGATGTGTGTAAGCACTGTATACTCAGTACTTCAGTACTTTACCGAGTTCTGTAAGAAAAATCACAGGCATATTATTTCTTGGGTGGGATTCGAACCCACAATTTTTGCAATTCTAGAGCAATTCATGTTGGTTCTTTTGTTTTCTTTGTTCCAAATACCTTGCCTAACTTAGTAAATGTTCTCATACTCAAAGTATATGTTTTATTTTAGTGTTTATTTCTGCAGGCCTGTACACTTCGTTTTTGAAAGGGCAGGGGCACCACAATGCTTTTTTCTTCTGGGTAAAGGGCACCCTATTAGGAAATTGTAAATTTCTACAGGAGCATTTTAAGGGCACCAAGGCAAATGACCAGGGGGCATGGAAGCAATCACATACTTAGTGCATGAAATGGACCCAGTTGAAATCAACATATCAGGCCTCCTGATTTCTGTACATACTCTAAAGCTGTGTAACTTTGTCTATAAAATTATAATGCCTCAAATCCTATATATAAAAATAGTGTTTTTAACTAAATGAATGTTCTATTCTTAAATGTGCCAGTGGAAACCATTTTTTTTCCAAAATTTTTGATGCAGTTTTTTTGTCAGAGAGTACCTAGATATGGCATGAAGCATTTTCATTTTACTGAGATCTTGTTGTTTCTTTGTACAGAGTCTAAGACTTCAAGCTTGCTGTGATGTCAACGTAAGTTCAAATCTTATGAAAACTTCCTTTTCACTGAAGTTACAATTGATGCTCTCTATTTCTGACTAATTTCCTGATTTGTTTTCCTGAAGATATATAACAGAGCGGAAAACACAACAAGATTAGCAATTAAGTAGGATTTGAAATTTTGCATGGTGGACATACGATATGGAAAGATTTGCGGTAACACCTTGTAATGACTATCTTTAATGAGTTGGGGTGGTTCTGAAAAGAACTGTCGGTTTCAACTTGACGTTTCGACCAGTATGCTCTTATCGTCTTCTGGAGAAAGCTGGACTCTGATGCTGCATGCTGCTTAAGTACTGTGGAGACGGATTAGCTAAGATTAGCAATGATTATACCAGGGCTAGAGTTTCATATTTCAGAGGTCAAGGCTATTTTCATTTTGCAAAGATTATTTTCATTTTGCAAAGATTTGTTTACCCCCAGATTATGCAAATAAACTGAAAGGTTAAACTTGAGGTTCACTGCTCCTCATATTGGGGTATCCCCTTTGGGTCAAAAGTGCGCATAATGAATAATTAATATTGACCCCTTACAACCATGTCCAATAGACCCTTCCCATGAAATATGTAAGTTGCACATAGCGCGTGCGCACTAACGTTTTGGTTGGCAAAATGAGGGAACATCATGCTGTTTTGTACATGGCTAATGGGTGCGTGACGCAGACGCGATTGCGCGTCTGCTTAGTGCACAACTTTATGGCGTTTCCCAACCAACAGGGTCTGTGCGCATGCGTGAATGTAATTAGCATATTTCATGGGAAGGGTCCATTGGGTCCTGGCACCAAGCCCTTCATGAATATTTACACAAAGTTAAAAAGAACTTGAACAAATCTATGCAGTATCTCTGAAGGGCCTGAATGAATATTCATATAACATTCAAGCATTTTCATTTTTCTGTGACAGATACTAAAATCTGAATAGGGCACCAAGGCCAAGACACTGGGGCAACACATGATCTCCATAAACTGAAATCAATGGTCTCTAAAGGCTTGAGGAAGCTGGTCACTAGTTTTCATTTTGATGAAATTAATTGTACTTTTCATGAATTTGTCTGATCAGGAAACATCCTGGGTTACTGGTATTGACTATTTACCTAGCCTGAGACGAGTGGCTGCTGCAACTGAGCGTAGCATATGCATATGGGATCACAGGGCTAAAGGCAAGAACCAGGTTAGTGTTCAAAAACTAGCTTGATGAAAACTATTTGTGTTGACTTCTTTTTTTTTCATTTTGTCTCCTTTGATATTTTACACAAAAGCAAGGTGTCTTTAATTGATTGAGTAAACAAATGTTAATGTACTTTTCAAAATGAGCAGTGTGTATTTTGGTGGATATAAATGCTACTGAAATGTTTTCTCTGTTTCATAGAGCTGAGTTAAGCACAAAAAGTTGCTAAGCACATCAAAATTATGCTTACAGGAATAAGGCTACCAGCCAAACTACCAAATCCCATGTACAATTTGTGACTGGTATCCTGCTTATTTTTGCTAAGCAGAAACATGTTAAGCACAATCTATGAAATTGAGCCCTGGTATGGCTTTGGTTATTACTTTGTATTTAATATTCACCTGTGTTTATCTTATCTCAGAGTATCTTCAGCATCAAGCCAACCGATAACTCAGTACAGTGTATGACCTATGTCCCTTACAACACCTCCATCCATGAAGACAGTATACTGTTTGGTGACGATCTCGGTTACGTCAATCTGCTTAGGATAGCCGCTAAGGACCTCAACACTAAGCATGCTAAGGTGGACAAGAGGAATGGAAATTTGGTTATCGAGCCAGCCACGCTTAGCTAGTAAGTCAACTCTTAAGTTAGAGGAATAGTGATGAAGTTCTTTGCCTTGGTGTCCCTTCATCAAATGCTACCAATGCAAGTGCCCTTTGCAAATTCAATATTCTTGAATGATTTCCTCTATAAAAGATCAGCTTTTGTTGAAAGAAAATGAACAATTTGTAGATTTTAGTTTATTGGGACATCTGAGAAACAATTTTTGTTTAATTATTTCCACAGCCCGATACAGAAGAGGAAGTTACATGATGACTGGGTCTTAAAGGTAACTTTTTAATTTTGTTTTTTTTCTTTGACAGTTTCTTTGATACTTTTTACCTTGAGTGTTTGGGTGAAGAATATTTCGTTCAAACTGAAAGACTCTTTTAAGACATTGATTAGTAGCATAGTCTGACTCAATTTTGAGTCCTAATTGGCACAGTTTTATAGAGCTGTTTAAGCAGAAGCAGACAATACTGCTTACAAAATTGTTTAATGAGCAGAAGTAAGCAGGACACAAGTCGAAAATGGTAGATGTGACTCTGTGTTTTGGCTGGTAACCTTATTCTAGTAAGCAATATTGTTTTGTGCTTAGCAAATTTTTGTGCTTAAGCAGCTCTATTACATTGGGCCCACCCCAGACTTGATTTCAATAAGATTGTTAACCTTATTATAGTAAGCAATATTGTTTTGTGCTTAGCAAATTTTTGTGCTTAAGCAGCTCTATTACATTGGGCCCACCCCAGACTTGATTTCAATAAGATTGGTAACCTTATTATAGTAAGCAATATTGTTTTGTGCTTAGCAAATTTGTGTGCTTAAGCAGCTCTGTAACATTGGGCCTAGCTCTAGACATGATTTCAACAAGAGTGCATCTACACTTTTGCATTCAGCTGCACCTTGATAGCAAACTCATTTTCATTTAAGAACTTAAACGCAAAATTTGTGATTTTTTGTTTTCCCCCCTTTTGACTTGCTGACTTAATGTGACCTTTCACCCTTAGGTCAAATACCTGGCTGATCTTCGTTGTTTTGCTTCATGCTCACCGAGCAGCTCAACGTCATTTGTCCTAGAATCCATCGACAGATTAAGCGACTCAATGTAAGTTCTGAAGGGCGGAGTCATTTTCCTCTTTATTTCATTTCGTTTCAATAATTTCATTTATTAATTCTGCAGGGATGAGATTGTTCAGACTTATGGCTGAATTCAGACTTTTTATGTCGGCCTGGTGAAGAAAATCAGACATTATTTTTTCCCATAATTAAAGAAATCCTGCTCATTGGTCTATTTCTCTAGTGCTTTTAATACTGTTTCCAAAAGCTCCTTGGAATCTATAACCCCAAGGGTTACCAAACGGTAGAAATGGCATCATTTCAACATACCTTTGAATTTGTTTCCAAGTTTCAGACTTTTTCGTTAGTAATGACTCTCACCCCTGATTCTGGTTCTGAAGCAATTGACTCTCATAAAGGCAAACTTAATCACTGTACTAGCCAATAGCCCAATGGAAGAGGACTAGGGGGAACTTTCAGTTTTAGATGTGGGAGGAAAACCTCCAGAGAGTTATTCAGGGGAAAACCGGCACAGTCAGGTAGGGACTGAAAACCCAATCTACTGGGACTAGTTTTACTTTCGCCTCGGAGTTCTTATGAAGTTCCCATTCCAGGGGTGGATTTCACAAAGAGTTAGGACTAGTCTCATCTCGAGTTAGGACCAGTTACTCGTCCTAACTTAGGGCTATCAATGCAATTTGTATATCTCCTAGGACTAGTCCTAAGTGTCCTAACTTAGGACTATCAATGCTATTTGTATATCTCCTAGGACTTTGTATATGCAATTTGTATATCTCCTAGGACTAGTCCTAAGTTAGGACTAGTCCTAACTTAGGACTATCAATGCAATTTGTATATCTCCTAGGACTAGTCCTAAGTTAGGACTAGTCCTAACTTAGGACTATCCATGCAATTTGTATATCTCCTAGGACTAGTCCTAAGTTAGGACTAGTCCTAACTTAGGACTATCAATGGAATTTGTATATCTCCTAGGACTAGTCCTAAGTTAGGACTAGTCCTAACTTAGGACTAGTCCTAACTCTTTGTGAAATCCACCCCTGGTCTTGGTACTTTTGGATAATTGTTATTAAAAAAATTAATTATTATAAGATCTAATAGATGTTAAATTTTAATCGGGGCAATCTCGGTAGTCTAGTTGGTAAGACACTGCTCTAGAGTTGCAAGGGTCGTGGGTTCAAATCCCACCCGAGTAATATGCCTGTGATATTTGTTCACAGGACTCGGGGGAAATTACGGAGTATACAGTTCTAGCACACATCGGTGTATGGGTAAAAACCAAAATTAGTATTATAAGATCATTCCATTTTTTTTTGTTCATGTTCACAGCCCTTGTAAGTCCTTGAGCATACCAAAGGGTGTCAATTGTTTCGCTTTCTGCGCCCACGCCAACGTGATCGCAACGGGAGGCAACGATAAGATCATTCGTATCTGGCATCCACATATATTCTCCAGACCCACCGGCAAGATGATCGGACACTTGTTTACCATCATTGACGTTGCTGTCAATGAGAAAGATCAACACGTCGTCAGCTTATCCACAGCAAGGGTGAGTTGATCCACTTGGTTTTAGTGGATATTATGTCAAAACCAATTTGGAATGAACAGCCAGAGTGTAGACTGTGGGGGAGATAAGCTTTGCTGAATGAGCTGACAACTTAAAGTGTAGGTCAAGCTGGTGTCTTGCTTCAGCATGCCTATGTGGGCTCCAAGGGAATCTACACGGAAGCGGAAAGCTCTGAGTTATGGATGGACGCAGTGCAGTGTCCTGCTAGCTTGAGACTGCAAACATTTTGTTTTCTATTTATCTAATTTGATTCAAGCCGTATTTAACCAAGGTGACCCATCCAGCATAACTGATCATTTGAAGATAAAAATTTAGAATAACTTTGGTTTTTTTAATACAAAATAAAGATAAGACCCAAAACAAAAGCCCAATAACACAAACAAACAAAACAAAAATGTCATGGAGGAAATACAATAAGGCTTCGGCAGTAAAGGGCACAAATGGAACAGTTTAAAACTTACTTGTTGAAAATGTTCAGACATCAAGGCAATGGTGTTCACTTTGGTCCACTGTATTTTTGATTAGGTATTCCGTGTGTGGGACATCCACACCCTGACTAGTTTACAGGTCTTCACTGATAATGAAGAGCGGCCAGGTGAGAAGAGGATCCACTGCATGGTGTATGATGAGAGACATGAACGACTCATTACAGGTACAAACATAATCAATGGATAATAATAATACTAATAATGGTGTCTTCTATAGCGCCACCATTTGTGTCCCACTTTGTGAAAATGAGTCACATGTCGCCCAATGCAATATTAAGTTATGGACAGTTATTTTTTTTTTTTTTTAAGATCTTTAGTTGCATGGTTAAACTTTAGAACACTTACTTTTAGGCAATAAAGCTATGAATACAACAATTTTGTGATCATACTTGTGTCTAATTTGTATACTTTTGCACACAATGGTAGTTTAAAATATCATTTTACTTGTAATTCGTTTTTCAAAAAAAATGGTGTAGTGGCTAATTTCAAACGGGAGTAACTCAGCAACGCCATACACCCCGAAGCTTAGACACATACCAAATTACTGCTGCTGATGTGTTCTTTCCAGCAATGCATATAACTCAATTCCTGAAATTGCCTACATCTGACTCATTTTCACATAAATTGTGTAGTTTTGGTTTGCACAAAGGTTGTATTGCAGATAATGGTCATAGCTCTTCGGACTGGCACCCCCGAACAAAGATATTGGCTCATAGGGAGACCGCCAAACAAGGGCTGATTAGCTCAGTTGGTATAGTGCCAAGACGTTAATCTTGAGGTTGTTGGTTCAAATCCAACTCCAGTCTTTGTTCAAACCCAAAATATTAATTTTAAAACTTACCCAGTCCTTTTCCCTTGTGATTTATTCACTTGATATATGTTATCTTATTGCCACACAGAAAGCAAAAAGTTCATTCTGTGTTAACGTTTCTTACTCCTGAAGGTTCAAGCGTTCTGGATTTATGGCCATTAACCAGGACAGTACAGGACACCATGCAAGTACCTCACACTCATGATAGGCCTATAGCACAGGTCCTATTCAATCTAGAACTCAACCAAGTGGTGACAGTGTGTACAGAATCTATCATCAAGGTAAGAAGCAGATAAATCAGTTCTAGTGTTTTTATTATACGAACTGCCTCTAGCTACCGGGCAATCTCTGTGGTCTAGTTGGTTAGATACTGCTCTAGAGTTGCAAAGGTTGTGGGTTGGAATCCCACCCGAGTAATATGCCCGTTACTCCGGTAAGTTCTGAGTACAGTGCTGACACACATAGGTGAATACTGGTAAAAGAACAAAATTAACGACTCGCCGTTGAATTTTATAAAAATATATCTATATTTAATAGATGTTAAATTTGCATCGGGGATAAAGAATATCAATTTTGGTTTTTACCCATATACACCGATGTGTGTAGCACTGTATACTCAGTACTCGAGTCCTGTGGAAAAAAATCACAGGCTTAGTACTCGGGTGTCATAAAATTACCTTACCACGACCTTTGCAATTCTAGAGCAGTGTCATACCAACTAGACTCATGACACTGCTCTAGAATTGCAAAAAGGTCGTGGGTTCAAATTCCACCCGAGTAACATGCCTGTGATATTTGTTCACAGGACTCAGGAAAGTACTGAGTATACAGTGCTACACACATCGGTGTATATGGGTAAAAACCAAAATTAATATATCTATATTTTGTTTATGAGAGATCACCTTATATCACAAGGCAGGACAGCCACTGTAAGGTGAGGGCTATACATGACTGATTTGGGCTATCAATCGAAATCAACTGCCACTAGGGACACGTTGCAACCTACTCCTGGGGCTGAAAGAGAGCGCCTCAGTAGCCCAGGGCTGTACACTTTCTGGGAGCTGAGAAACATTGCTATATTTTGCTTCACACATTAAGTTGGTTTTGGTACCAACAATCTCGGCCATATCTCGTTGGGCCCCTGCACCACGGCCCCCGTGCCCCCTTTCAATGTTGGCTCTCCTTGCGCGGTCTTTGGTGCTTTCATCAATATTGAGTGGGGGGACGAGTGAGAAAAATGTTTTTTGTCACGGGGGAAGTGGACAGGGAATGTTTATTGCGAATGGGTGGCCCAAGCATTTTTGCTAGGATTGAAGCTTTGTTTTCGCTCATCAATGCCTGGCCTTAAAATGTTTTATAGATTTCTGGAAAAAAAATAATATACTTTGTATTTATAACTTTGTTAAATCGTAGGTATGGGAGTTGGAGTCAGGCAAGCAAGTGTACCATGTGACCGAGTCACATGGTCCTAATGTTGAAATCACGGCGATCGCTATCGACAAGACTGGCTATAGATTAGCATCAGGGGCATTAGATGGTAAGGGTCTACTAAGAGAGTCAATATAGACACTACATTGGTTTACAAAATTGCAAAAAAATGTATGCTTGAAAACGCATCTGTTAAAAAGTGGCTTTATGGTTAAAATCAGTTGTGGTGTGTCTTGGCGCAGTTCTGGTGTAGTCAGCAACGAGTAGGGCTTTAAATCTCGGTCATGACACGTGTGCCTTTGAGCAAAGCACTTAACCACAATCGTCACCAAAACAAGCGCTTAAATAAGTTTCTTGATTGGAGGTAGATACAAATTCTTAATTGTTTTGCAAGTAACAGGAACTTAATGTCACGTTTTTGGGGGTTATTGGTTGTACTGTTCAATTGATTTTACTTCATATTTTTTTAGTATTACATTCCAAACATCACATTTAATTGTCATGGTTATAAACTACGTTTAAATAAAATAATAGACGAAACCAAATTTCGCCCACGTAAAACTACATATGGTGTGAACCACGGTCACAAAAGCTCAAATACACGCAAGACTTGCGAATTCTATAGCCAAATATCATTCTCATGACATCTGACTGTTCTAAACGCCATGCTTGTAATATCAAAGGCACAATTCCACAAATATTTCCCGTCTGGTCCTCTATTGGTGAGCTGAACTTTATCCTTTTTAAACAACAATTTATTGTCAAATCATTAAGTAAGTTCATCTTGGATCATCTTAGTAACATCTACATTTTTTTTTGGATTTGAAAAACGAGGCTCTTAATTCTATCTATTTATTTAGAGTTTCTTCCTCTTAATTCATAATTCTTTTTCAATTGAACAGGATCATTAAAGGTGTGGGATTTTGGAAGTGGGCAAGAGATTAGATCCTGGATGCCTAATCTGGAGTCTGAGCGAGGAGATGAGGACATTGGTGTGACCAGCCTGCTGTATATTGAAGTCAAAGAGAGACGCTGTATAGTAGCGTCAGGTTGGAACAACAAGCTAAGATTACTAGAAGTAAGTGAACAACTTTGTTGTAGGCCTATAGGGAGCATCTCAAAAATTGGAGCAGCAGGAATCTTTGAGAATAGACTTGTAAATTTGAAGTACAAAGACAAGAGCGTGGCAGCTGCAGAAAGAGACCTGTCACCCCAGGAGTGTCGAGACTTGGGTTCATTGAGGAGAAGCATGTTACTGGATCAAAGATTCCTTAAAGCAGTTCTGAGATACAATAATAATAATAATAATCAGTTTTTATATGGTGCTTTTCGCACCCGAAGGGCGTCTCAAAGCACTTCCAACATTATTACCCCTGGTCACTGGGCCATTAATTCATTCCTATTATAGTTAAGTGTCTTGCTAAAGGACACAAGTGTCACAATCGTGACTCGAACCCACACTCTGCTGATCAGAAACCAACAGAGTTTGAGTTCCGTGCTCTTATTCGCTCAGCCACGACACCCTTGAGGTTAAGTGCTTTGTGGACAATGAGCATCATTGAAGTAGTGGTTTAACTATAAATAAAAGTAATTTCAACAGGTCCATTCTTGATAGTTGATACCACCATTTTTAGATGTTTGGGTTACAAACTTTCAAGATATATTTCAGTTTTTTGTTGTTTTCTTTTCTAGGACTCCCAGGATGTTGGTGACCTGACTTTGTATGCCGAGTTCTCTGATTTATTTCACCTCTCCTCGTCGGACAGTCCATCGTTACATCCAGGGAGTCTGAGCAGTCGTAGTTCCAGCTCGTTCAGTCGGTCCAGACCGCTGCCCGATATCGGCCACGCATCGGCGCAAATCACAAACATCAATAGAAAGGTACGGCAGACTATACATATTAAAGCCATTATACACTTTTGGTAAACAGTATTGTCCAAGTCCCACATTTCGTGTATCACAACTTATATATAAAATAACAAACCTGTGAAAATTTAGGTTCAGTCGGTCATCGGAGTCGGGAGAAAATAACGGGAAAACCCATTCTTGTTTCCGCGCGTTTCGCCGTGTCATGACATGTGTTTTTTAATAAATCCGTAATTCTCGCTAACGAGAATTTATATTGTTTTAATGTTTTCTCAAAAGTAAAGCATTTCATGGAACAATATTTCAAGTGAAGTCTTTCACCATTACCTTCTGTAAACCCTGTAAATTATTTGTAAATCTGTGAACTTTTTTTGTTTTTTTCTGTACCGAAAGTGTATACTGGCTTTAAAATACCACAATTTGTGGGATGAAATTTTCAAAAGTGACAAGCAGAAATTTACCTCTCATGTCATTGAGAGTGGTGAAACGGGCCCAGTTTCATAGAGCTGCTTAGCCACAAAAATATGCTAAGCACAACAAAATTAAGACCAGAATAAGCTTTCCATTTTGTTCAGTTTGTGGCTGGTATCCAGCTCATTATTGCTAAGCAGGAATTATTAAAGCAGTATATTCTGCTTAAGCAGCTCTATGATTGGGCCCAGGTCAACTCATCCCCCAGGCTCACTTGTACCCAAGTCAAATCCTTCCCAATGTTAACTTTATTTTCTACTATTGTTTTTGCATATTTGCTTTTTTTCTCACCAGGAAAACATTCTCGAGAGTCATGAAGTGACGTGTCTAGCGCCCCTGACTTCCGACTCAATGGCGACTGGTTGTGCTAATGGAAACATTGTCATATGGGACACTGTCACTGCTACAGTACAACAGATGTGAGTAATACATTAAACTAAAATGAGAACTTGCTAATTTGAATCCTGTAACTAGACCCCTTCTCAAAACTATTCTTCGTTGCGGGAAGGTTTATCCAAAAGGGGTAAATCATTGAGGATAAGTTGCAGATGGATTTTTTTTCTTTTGGAAATAGATGTTTTCCCCGTATAGAACTCATTTTTTCTCCAAGTATGTTGACAGACTCCCCCACTGAACAGTCTGGTTTTCGAGTTTTTTCCTTCTTTTTTTCCCCCAAAGTTTGTTTGTTAAGATGATCTTCCCGTCAATGGAACTCGGCTAATTCCCACAATGGGATATAAATGCCAAGCTGGCAACAACCAATCTCTCTCATATAAACATTGGTTATTAAATTTGATTATGCATTGCACAAATCAAGAAGTTGTGATTCAGTAACTAGACAACAGTACTTATTCCAGTCATTGTGAAATGATGTCTCTCAAGCATGTAGATATTTCTCCAGCTGTCCCAAACCCACAACCCACATTACCCCGGTACTGAGTTCGCTCCCATAAAAATGATTCATATGTTTTACTCTCCAAATTGCAGATTTCGGTTGCCAAGCATGTCAGCTAATGATAAGAATGAACATGAAGAGAAGACTACACATCCACGACAGGTCAACTCATTATTGCTGATGGTACATCGGACAAGAAAACCTGATCCTGCATACATCAAGTAAGATCCACAAGGATACTGCAATATCTTTAATCCACCAGCCATTTCAGTAAACTCCTTTTAAGGCAGTGGACACTAATGGTAATTACGCAAAAGAATTATTGGCATAAAACCTTTCTTGGTGACGAATAATAGGGCAAAAGAATTATTGGCATAAAACCTTTCTTGGTGACGAATAATAGGGAGAGGTTGATGGTATAAAACATTGTGAGAAATGGCTCCCTCTAAAGTGCCATAGTTTTCAAGAAAGAAGTAACTTTCCATGAATTTGATTTCGAGACCTCAGATTTAGAATATGAGGTCACGAAATCAAGCATCTGAATGCACATAACTTCGTGTGACAAGGGTGTTTTTTTTTTCATAGTTATTTCGCAACTTCGATGTCCAACCGAGCTCAAATTTTCTCAGGTTTGTTATTTTATGCATATGTTGAGATACACCAACTGTGAAAGCTTGTCTTTGACAATTACCAATAGTGTCCACTGTCTTTAACCTATTTTACTGTTACACACACACTGTTGTACTTGTTGTAGGTGGTATTTTTTTTTATTCCCCTATTTTAAAGCTGTTGTTTTGTTTCGTTTTGTAGACTGCTCCTTGACAAGCCCAGCTTTTTGGAATGTGCCTTCACATTCATATATTGTTGACCTTTATTTTTTGATATAATGATATGATGAATTAAATTTTTTGAGTTTGAATTAAATTTAATTGAATTGGATACAAACAAACTAGCATCCTGTGTCATCACTGAGGTTGAACAAAATCGTGAACGCATTTTACTAACAATAAGTCTTACTTGACCTCTTTACCAACAAAAAATTGTAACACATTTATATATTCCATTTGAACAGGAAGTTGACGGGCCATGTCTCCCCAAGTGATCACAGCTCAATGGATGAGGATAAAAATACTGGTACTGAGTCGTTCACTGGTTCCCAATCAAGGGCTATGACTAGTGTGTCACATAGGGATGTTAACACAGCAGTAGGAACTGCTGAGGAGATGGAGACCAACCAAGACGAGGGAGGCATACCAGGTAAAAACAAAATCAGTAGACAATCTTTGGCATTTTCGGGCAAGCGAGATGTATAATGCTGGTCATAATGAGATGTGGGCCTTGGTGTATTTGAGTCACAGGGGTGACAAGAACATTTTGAGCTTTATACACGGCTGAAAAGAGCAAACAACATCAGCAAACTTATGACTGGACAAGTTCGGCAGTCTTGTGGTTTTTTTTCTTTCAATTGAATAGCAATAGTAATTTACCTAAATGTGTCATATAATATCTTTAAATTAATGTTAAAAATAGAGGTTCAAATGTTCACTATGAGTCTGATAAATATTTTTTCAATTTTGTTGAACATTGAAGTTTACTAAATTGTCATTGATTTTGATTTTTTTTTACCAGCAGAAAAAGATACGGTCAGTAAGGAAGAGCTAATGGAGGACAATGCGAAAGACGGGACAGAGAGACTGCCGACAGCAGAGGGCGCCGTCCTCGATGAGGATGCTGACGAGGAGTTGGAGAATATTGACCCAACGGCTAGGATGATCGTAACGACCTATGACCCCATCCTGGTGTCGTGTCATTCAGATGCTCTTATTCAATTCTGGAACATGAAGGTACTTGTTAGGCAAGAAATAAAAATGAGTAACAACCTGAAGAGTTCTTGTGGTAATAAATATTCCTGTGGTATTTTGTGTGGTAAGATCAGGTACCAATTTCATAGAGGTGCTAAGAACAAAAATTTGCTTACCATGAAATTTCTTGCTCAATAAAAACAGGATTACCAGCCAAATTTCCACGACATTTTTAAGATAAGCAAACAACAACTGAATACCAGTAACAAGCAATATGCACCAAATGGAAATTTGGTTGGTAAGCCTGTTTTCATCAAGGAAAAAATTTCATGCTGATCGAATTTGTGTGCTTAGCAACTCTGTAAAATTGGGCCAAGGTACCAAAGGAAAAAGCAACTAACCAACTGCCAGTCTGTTGATATTACCACATAAGTTCCTCTGGTATTTAATATTCCTGTGGTTATTTAATATTCTTGTGGTATTTTGTGTGGTAATGTAAGGGACCACAAGAATTGTCACATGACATTTTTGTAAGGGATGGTAAAAAAGAGGGGGTATGAGTGCTGTCAACTCAAGTCGCCTATGGCAAGAGAAGGGTTTATATACTGTGCACTGTATGCACAAGATGTATTTATAGGGATGTAGAATACCCCCAGTGGATAACCTTGGCCTGTTTTTTGTTTCAGGGAGAGATGGTACGTGAGATCTCGGCCATGACTCGGAGGCAAGGTTCAGCTGTTACTGCTATATGCGCTGATGAAGACTGCAATGTTCTCATCACTGGAGACAATAGTACGTACACACCTTGCAATTGTATACATCAGTCAGGTTGGCTCAGTGGTTTATGTCCCTCGGTTCGAGCCCGGTTGGCTCAGTGGTTTCTCTATGCCTTGCACCTATTTTGACCCCGGTGCGAGCCCGGACCGGTGCCTTTCATGTGGACGGGTTTTTTCACTCCCTATATGGCTGCATGGGTTTATTCTATAGCAATATAGTCTCAATATTCAATATTCTACTCTTGCTTTTGTGATAATTATTTGTATAGTATTATTATTCACCTAAGATGGTTGCATTGAACTGTAAGAGTGACTGCTACTTAAAGGCAGTGGACACTATAGGTAATTACTCAAAATAATCATTATCATAAAACCTTTCTTGATTACGAGTAATGGGGAGAGGTTGATAGTGTAAAACATTGTGAGAAACAGCTCCCTCTGAAGCGACATAGTTTTCAAGAAACAATTAATTTTCCACGAATTTGATTTTGAGACCTCATATTAAGAATTTGAGGTCTCGAAATCAAGCATCTGAAAGCACACAACTTCGTGTAACCATGGTGCGACAAGGGTGTTTTTTTCTTTCAATAATATCTCGCAACTTCGAGGACCGATTGAGCTCAAATATTTACAGGTTTGTTATTTTATGCATATATGATGAGATACACTGTGAAGACTAGTCTTTGACAATTACCAATAGTGTCCAGTGTCTTTAATAATATGTGAATTTGGTTTTTCAGAGGGATATATAACAATGTGGAGTGTGGACATGTTTCTGGAGAATCCACAATCCGATGAAAATGTGAGTGTTTATTCTTTCTTATTCTCAAAAATTTGTGAGGTACTTGATTGATTGATCGGACGGTTTGGAAACCTGGGCTTGTTTGAAAAGTACTACTAATCATCTCATTAATTTGATTTAATAGTATTTAAAGGAACGTTACAGAATTGGTAAGAAACAAAACCGTGAAGATCACAGATTTACATCAAAACTTACATTGTCTAATGATGATGATAGTAGAAAACATCCCTTGAAATATTTATGACTGAAATGTCCACGTTTGGAGTTTATCGCTCAGTGAGCGTTTTATTCATTTTTGTTTTGGCATCAATGTAATGCAAAGTTTGTAATTGTATTTTTTTCCGCTATTCTCTCGTGACCCAGATGGCTGATCGATCTCAAACTTCTACAGGTTTGTCAGTTCTTGTATATGGTGGATTACATAAAGTGCTTACACTGCCAAAAACTGTTTTGTTAGCAAAAACCTATTCTGTAATGTTCCTTTAATTAAGCAACTGATTTTATTGACTGCTTTTATTTTGATTTGATGGCGGTTGTTAATGATGATTTGTTTTTGATTGATTATTGATTGAATTGTATTGATTTGATAGGAGTTGATTAAACAGTTGATTAGTTGGAGGGCACACCTTAGCCGCATCGTGACCCTCGTCTACACCAATCACATGAAATCCATCATCTCGGGATCATTGGATGGATCCGTCAGGTAAAACCATTTTCCTCTTTTTTTCTCTTCTCAATTGTCCAGAAACTGTGGAAAGACTAATATGGTTTTATGTTTGTATTAATCTTTTTGTGTCATGTGTACTCGGGTCTGCTTTCATGACAGGAAAGCTCCATTGAACAAAGAGGCCAGAATTAAAACATCCTTTTCCTCTGACAACTCACACCTGTTATCTCTATGTAATTCCTTTTCAAAACTGAACTTAATTGCTCGACCATTTAGTTTAATGACCCAAGTAGTTCAATGTAAACACACCCACCCATTGAAAAGGATGTTTAATTTCTGAGTTTTTCAAACTCGACGACAAATCGTAGCTTTCCTGTAATGCCATTTTGTGTGTATTTTTTATTATTCATAGGACATTCTTATACCAGAAACTGATCAAGAGTTTCCCTCCCAAAATGTCCCTATGTTAGTTTTAAAAGTCTCTTTAGATGTCTCCCTATGTTTACATCAAACTCTTGTTGAAACCCATTTCTTTTAGACTCTGGTATGCTGAGGACCCAGCTCGTGGTCACTTCATGGGATTCTTCAGTCAACACCGTCCTTGGAACTTCCCGAGTCTTGAGAGGAGTAGCACCCCCGTGTTGCCTTATGACATCACCGAAGGGCCCCTCAGGCCGATGAAAAATGTCAATGAGAAGAAGCACAAGACAACTCAGAGCTACGAGTACCCGCTGGTGTTTGACGACAATAAGTAAGGGAAACAACAAATAAGATTCGGGCCCATCTTCATAAAGCTGATTAGCAGAAAACACTGCTCAATTTCTCTGCTAAACCAAAAATTAGTGGGGCACCAGTCGCAACAGTGTAAACTTTATGGAATGTTGGCTGTTAACCTGTTTTTGCTTACAGGCTTTATGATATTTGGCCATGAACCCTAGCAGTGCCCTGAGTTGATTAAATCGGTACAGGTTTAAGACTGTGCATCAAAATCCAAATCCACGTTGTAATGAATCGGCCACCACTTGAATTTGGTGTGCTAGACTGCTTTGCCACGTCACACAACACAACGGTAGATAAATAGAACAACAAGTTTTTAATGGACTACCCATTCCTAGTCTACCTGTGGCAGTAGAGAAACAGCAGGAGGATAAGTTCTTATCTTCACACGGTATTCTCACGTTTCCCAATACTCCATTACAGTTGATAACCAACATGACTAGTTGTTATCAGAACTAGGTAGTCTCCTGATTCCCAATCTACTCCATGGCAGTTGATGAATAGCAGAACACGTTCTTATCAGAATAATCATCACATCAAAGTAGACTATCACATGGTGTTGCCACAAACAGAATATTTATCCAACATTCTTGTTACCTTTTCAACAGATGGAAGCCATTCCGACGTTCAGCCTACGTCCAAACCAGAACCAAACACAAGGAACCAGAAGACATGAAGTTCTTTGAGGCCTTGCAGAAGCCACAGTTCTACAATGATCACCTGAAGAGTGGAAGGACTGGCGAGATGAGTCTAGGTGCTGTCTTCAGAGCACTACCTGTGTACACTGTGAGTAGTGCAATATTTTGTTGTGTATACTTTTGACAGTGTAAACCAAGCTGCTACTTCAACAACTTTATCCTCATACACATGTATTCTCCTTGGTAAAGGGCACCCTATGAGTACAATTGTAAATTTCTACTGGAGCATTTCAAGGGCACCAAGGCAATGACCAGGGGGCATGGAGGCAATCGCCTTCGTTGCCTCCATGAAGTATCAGGCCTGTTGTATGTTGGTTGTTCTTTGCTGTTTGTCTTTTATACAACGTACATGTACATGGTTTTGATGTATTGCACTAATGTTAAGCTCTGTTGTTTCTCTGGAGTGTGAGTTTGAGTTCAGGTTGAGTCCTTAAAAGCAAGACACCTAACCATTAATGGGTGCGTTCGATAAGCTTCCCTGGGTCGACCCCGCAGTGCTCACTCGGGTGAGCCCATGACAAGAGCTATTCAAACGATCACACTCGCCCTCTCGTGGTGACGGCATGCACCTCAGGTCACCCCCAAGTGACCCACTTTACAAGCAGGGCACTGGGGGCTGACCCGGGTGAGCCCCATCAAAGCTATTCGAACGTACCGGGGCAGACCGGGGTCGACCCAGGGAAGCTAAACGAACGCACCCATTGCTTTGTCCTCAGGACAAGCCAAAAATCTGTTGAACCTTTGTATTGTGTAATGCATTAGAACCAGTACAATTACACTTATTGTTAAGACTAAGGGGTTTGCCCAGATGTTTCTGGCATTCTGAATGAGCTGCAACTACATAAATGGGTCTCGGATTTAAAAAACATGTCTTTAACAAAAAAAAACACTGTGAGATGGTAAAGAGGTAAATTGCTACATAAAAGCTAGATCAGACTACTATTATATTAACCAAGTGAATGTATAGCTTGGGGTAGTGCATTAGGTAACACAATATTGATGACAATGTAGCCAAGCATGTACTTTGGCAATGGTATATAGAAGGATTTGGGACTGTAAATATGGTTTATTTGTTAGTTGAGGCTTAGAAATTACTTTGATATTAATGTTGTTTCTCTTCTATTTTTGTCGTTCTATAAATTTGATTTTCAAACTTGATTGAAATACAAGACGAACTGGTTTTTACGGTTTTCCCCCAAACAAAGTGGATAAGAGCAATTTATAAATAAAACTGTGAGAAACAGTTAACTCGTAAACTTTAAAAGTTTACTCCGTATGTCGTTTTCAAACAAAATGTTGTTGATTGTTTTTCTTTAGGTGAAGACTCCAGAGCTTGTGAAAACTCCTTCTATGGAATTTGGTAATTCAACATGGACGACAGACTCCTTCCTGTTTGCCCCGCCCCCTTCTAAAACTAACAAGTCAACCTCTCCAACCAAGGAAGCAGGAAAGGTAGAAATATTTTGTTGTATTTGGGAAAGCTCCATTAAAGAGGGGCGAATAAAAACATCCTTTTCGTCTGACAACTCACACCTGTTATCTCCATGTAATTCCCTTTCCAAACAGTGGACTTAATTGGATCATGCACAAACCAGTTGGGCTGCTGACTGCCCTAGACAGATTTATTGCTTATTCATGAAGTTCAATAACCAAAGTAATTCAATGTCATCACAGCCATTGGTGGATAGTGCCTGAGTTTTTGTGGCGTAACTCGGAATGTCTCTAGTGGAGTTTCTCCGTAATGTTTATTTCATTGGTCAAAAGCTTGTAAACTTTAATTGATAATCAAATGACGTCTTTTCTTGATGACTGAACAGCGTTTTTACTTTATGACTAAAAGATGTCTTTTCTTGATAACCAAATGAAGTCTTTTCTTTATGACTAAAAGGCGTTTTTTCTTGATGACTAAATGGCGTCTTTACTTGATGACTAAATGACAATCTGTTTACTTGATGTAGGTGAAATCTCAACACAGACGCAGCGCAAAAGATCCTACATCCACGAGTCCCATGCCATCACCAAGAAAGAGGTAGTTATCACCAAAGAGCGCCCTCTATCGAGCCATGACTGACAGAAGCTGACATCGGGTTCAGGTCAAAATATCTTGTTTTTGTTTTTTACACTCGGATTAAAAATGCAACGTTTTTTTTTATTCATGTTGTACATTTTTACTTCAATGATCTTGAGCACAACTCTAATGTAACATTCACAAATTAATCTCTTATGTATATATTTTTTATACCTTTACTTTTTCATTGAATGAGATTTTATACAGTAATCATTGTAAAATTTTCACAATTTTTTTTTATTTTGAAAAACCCACCGTCATTGAGCGTCTTTCTTAAAAATTACTCCTTGAGTCTTGCACAACGCAAACTTTTGTGCATGTTTGAGCATGATTTTGACTCCCAAACCAGCGGACGGGATAGGCGTGTTGTGCAAAGGGGCATGTGAGTTACCATGTTTATCCTGTTTTTATATTTATTTTTCATTTTTTATATGCAAGTCGCCAGACACACGAGGCCTGAAGGCCACTTCAAGGTGTGGGCTACAATTGTTTTTTCCAGAGGCCTATGCTACCTACTCCTAGGGCTCAAACAGGGTTACCCCTTTTACAGTCTATATAGATGTAGGCTTGGGTATCATCAGTCCGAAGCCAGAGCAGAAAGCACTACCTCTCCAATTTTATATAGCAAGTGTCACGACCGGGATTCGAACCCACACTCTGCTGATCAAACACCAGAGCTTGAATCCGGTGCTCATAACCGCTCGGCCATGACACGCCATGTAAGTCATTGGCAAATGTGTGAGCATAATCTTACCAATGTTGTGCACACCCTAAAAAGCCGATTAGAACAAAGAAATCTGTATTTTAAAACTTGTGTCGTTGAGACTTGATAATATTTTTTAACTAGAAGTCTGCGATCTGAACAAATTTGGGAAACTGCAGGAAATTGTACTCAAATCCAGGCAAACATTGTGTGTGGTACAATCATGTTTGAATAACTATTTATAAGAAGATTTTTATTAAAGAATGTGATTCTATCTCTTGAATTTGAAAAGCTTTTTTGGGTGTTCATTTTTGATTTATTTTTGTTCTGTAGATTGTGTATTTCTGTTATGATTATTCTTCCTACAGGGACATAGCACCAGACTTTCGACAAAATCTTAAAATGCAACCACCCTTTTAAGTGGAATTTTCAGATGTTAGTTTAATTCTTCATTTGTGAAGAATTAAAACAATGGAACGGTTGCAAAAACCAAAGGTATACTTGGCCTGTAAGTTAGTCTTTCATAAGAGTCTAACTCTAAATAAATACGATGATGAACGGAAGCCTTTTTCAATTGTTTTTTTTTTTCAAATAAACTCAAAAGATCAAGATAATCAAACCTGTTTTGATTCATTAGTTTTATTTTATTAATCTCAATTCACAATTACAGGTTCCTTCATAAATAAAATATTTACATTAAACAATCTGTTTTTTATATGCCGCCATATTTCACCATTTATTACTTATGTAATTATTTGTAGTTTGGTTGGTTGCGGATAAAGTAACAATCGTGCTACAGCAACAAAGATAAATGGAAAGAAATCTAGGCCTACACTAAACTGGAAGAACTATTACCATGATTCTGGGATTTTCTTGGAAATTCATAGTAAGTTCTAGACAATGGCATTTCAACTAGTTATGAAATTCCCTTAAATATATTTTTTGTTCAATACTTGTGACCCAGTTTAATACTTGTGAAGCATGATTGTATCTGTTTTCGTTTTTTTGAATTGCCAGAGGCTTGTGGTCATTTTTTCCCTCTAAACTATCAGTTCCTCAAGGTATATTGCATCTTAACTGTTCTTTCCCAAGTTGGTTTGTCTTATAAACTTTATTTTAAAATGAGTGGATCGCTCTATAACGGAAGTGTTAAAAGGGCATTGACAAAAATTAATAACCATAAATTATATCCCATAGTTATTACTATAGTATCTGTCATAACAATGACTTCTATAATACTTATCAATATAAATTACATCTCATAATAATATGACTTGCATATATATGTTATAAATGTGACTTTTAACTAGCACATGTTTATAGTTAATGGCAAATGTACTATGGCAAGAGGTGTAGCCCAACATTAGTCACGACTTTACCTTATATCATAATGAGATCATAAGTCATGGATATGATTGATAACAATTCATAAATCTGTGATACCGGCGCCCAAGTTCATAGAGCTGCTAAGCACAAAAATTTGCTTAGCATGAAATGTCTCCCTTGATAAAAACAGGATTACCAACCAAATTTCATATTAATTCTGCATATTGCTTGTTGCTGGTATTCAGCTGTTGTTTGCTTATCCTGAAAGTCATGCGGAAATTTGGTTGCTACTCCTGTTTTTATCAAGGAAGAAATTTCATGCTAAGCAAATTTGTTGTGCTTAGCAGCTCTATGAAATTGGCCCAGTTATTAGAGATAACATGTGCCAATTCATAGCGATGAATTTTATTTTCTGCTCAATATCCCTTTAACACTTCCGATCTCTTCGATTTTTAACCTTAAACTTTATTAATGAGCATGAAGTACACTTTCTTCCACTTCGCCTTTTCTTTGAATTGAAACCTTTTCCCTTTTAATTGTCTTTGATCAATTTTGCCGAAATGAAGTTCTGGATTTCTTGTACCACCCACGATATATTGCAACACATGGAAGTGTTACTAATTCAGTTCAGGTTTAAAGGCAGTGGACACTATTGGTAATTGTCAAAGACTAGCATTCACAGTTGGTGTATATCAACATATGCATAAAATAACAAACCTGTGAAAATTTAAGCTCAATCGGTCATCGAATTTGCAAGATAATAATGAAAGAAAAATAACCCTTGTCACGCGAAGTTGTGTGCGTTTAGATGGTTGATTTCGAGAACTCAAGTTCTAAATCTGAGGTCTCGAAATCAAATTCGTGGAAAGTTACTTCTTTCTCGAAAACTATGGCATTTCAGAGGGAGCCGTTTCTCACAATGTTTTATACCATCAACCTCTCCCCATTACTCGTTACCAAGAAAGGTTTTATGCCAATAATTAGTTTGAGTAACTACCAATAGTGTCTACTGCCTTTAATAGTTTGCCTTGTCACTGAGTTGTTGATGTTGTAATGAGGCTTGTAAACCAAGGATGCACCACAATGCACTGGATACTCTTTCTCAGGCTAACATCAAGGGTCAGCATAGCTTTAATCAACCCCTTGCATTCCTCGCTCAGATGTACCCTGGAGTGGCCAGGAAACCTTAGCCCTCTCTGCTGAGACTCCAGAATCTTAGCAACGTTACGGACATCGTCACCGAACGGCATGTACCCAGTCGCAAGGATAAACGCTACAACACCGAGTGCCCATACATCACTCATGTACGGATTGTACGAGAAAGAGCGGATGATCTCCGGTGCCGCGTACGCCGCCGACCCGCAGAAGGTCCGGCTTAGCTCACCCATCCCAACCCGACGGACGAAACCGAAATCACTCAGCTTGATGTTCTTACGAGAATCCAGCAACAGGTTCTCGCACTTCACGTCGCGATGAGCCACACCTTGACCGTGCATGTAAGCGATTGCCCGGGCGGTCTGTAGCACCCATCGCCTGGTGAGGGTCTCACCCACGGAACCTCTGGATTTGGTTCTGACATACTCCAAGACATCACCACACTCAGCTAACTCAATGATCTGGTATATCTTCTCGCTCTCTTCAAACCAGTCGTGGGTTTGGATGATGTTGGGATGCTTGAGGGTCTTTATGATCTCCAGCTCCCGGGGTAGGAATGACCGTTGGTAGTCAGACGGTGCACGGCGTCTGTCTATGATCTTTATAGCTACCTTGTGGAGGGATTCTTTGATGAAGGCGAAACGAACTTTGGAGTAACTTCCTGAGCCGAGCTTCTCACCGAGGAAGTATCCGCGTTTCGCCATAACCTACACATAGTTTGTAAACAGATTCTGTTTAAAAATTCAGAAAAATAGTCTGAGTGTTTTCTTTAACTTCATGGAGATATCGAGTATTGATAACGAAGTTGAAACTTCCCAAAAGCGAATCATATCAATGTCTCAGGGGAAAAAAGGTTGTTACGTCCAAATTATTTATTAAAAATCAGATTGTTTTTAAAAAATTGTTTAAAAGACGATCGAAGCATACTGATCGAAACGTCGAGTTGTAGTCTAAACCACAAATGACGAATGCTCGTCAGGCAAAAGGTCAAACTCTCGCTGTTTTTGATTTTGGAAAGGCAATAACCAAAAATGTCCATTCTTGTGTACGTACAGGCTGAAGTATTTTAAACGTAACGTCTTTTTGTGGGTAGACAAGTTTTTGCACTGGTTAAATACAATTAGAGCGTGATGTAAGATACCTTTCGTACCATTTTAATAGGGACTTTATCTGTTGAAAAATGAGTAGAAAAAACGTATATATAATTGGTATCTACCGTACCTGTTGATCTGAAAGAGGACTGGCGTTCAAAAGCTGATTTCTGCGTGATTTGGCAACAGCCGTGTCACTCAGTGACTTGGATGAATAATTGTCAGCTGGCGAAGAAGCCATTTTTATTTCGTCGATATTACCGATTATACAACTCAATTTTACCAAAGACAATATAATGTGTAGTTTACTCTCTGAATCATTCGTTTGTAATGATAAGTTTTGTTGTTTTGTGTATTTTGTTTTTGAGTCAAGGGAGATCCCGCTTGGCAACTTTGTGCGCGCTCACATGGTGCATTGTAACGTCACAGTTCCGTTTTGCCATTATACGCTCTCGCATGAGCGCTCGAAGATTCTTTAAAGATTCGCCGAGTGAAGTGTTTCAGAGGAAACGAAACTTCCAGAAAGATTTGAGAAACATCATAAGTAAAGATTCTACAAGCTTATCAGATTCATCTGTACTTGTATTGGTGCTTAATCATTCAATACAAGGGTTGTAAAGGTTTTTTTCCATTTAATTGTACGTGTGGGGGCATAACTTTGCACAGTGTGACGAGTCCATGCTGGCCGTCAAAGACCGGATCATCGGTGCGTATGCGTGCGTGCGTCTCTGGGCGCCCTGCGCGGCCTCGTGCGTTGTGCAACGCACTGATACAAACAACGTTGTGCCTGGAAGAAAGGCGTACGTCCTTTTTCCAGGCACAACAAGAATAATTCTTCCATTCCTATTGCCTCTCCATATTAAACCTCCATTCCTATTGCCTCTCCATATTAAACCTACATTCCTCATTGCCCCTCCATACCCCCCCCCCCCAAATTGCCGGCCCCATTATACCTCATTGCCCCTCCATACCCCCATGATTGCCTCTCCACCCCCTCATTCCCCCTTCATCACACTGTCCCTCCATCCCTCATACCTATTGCCCATCCCTATATACCAGTCCATCCCACATTGCCTATCCATACCTCCATTCCCCATTGCCTCTCCATATCCCACCATTCCTCATTGACCCTTATACATCCATTCATCCTTGCCCTTTCATTGTGTTGCAAAGTAAATGCTTGGTTATTATCGGTTTACATATGCTGTCAATCAGTCATAAATAAACCCCTGTTTGATTGAAATCATCAACAGAAACTGGCTCCGATTAATGGCTAACTTTAATTTTAAAAAATACCAGCCTAATGAAAAGATGATTAATACATCAACTTGATCTCTCCAATTAAGATTATTGGCGTTGGTTGCCTGACATGGTTGTGATAACAAACCCTTCATATTGTGGGGAATGGCTTATGGGCATCGTTGATGCTATTTATCATTCTTAAGATTGCAGTACAACAAGCAAGATACACGTACAATTTCTGTCAATAGGTGCACACGGTTTTACTTGAGACGCCTGATTGAGACTTTGAAGCAAAACGTGCGGTTCCAATGATCGGATCTACCACCTGTGTAACAACTTCTAATGCAACTTCTAAGTTGCATATTACTTTAAAGAGCGTAATCATCCTGAATTTCAAAATTGATTCTCCAGTTTAAACTTTTTCCCGGCTGATGTTTGTCCGTGCTTGAGTTTTGCGCTCACCTCATTCCTCAGATAACTGGACTGCCATTTTGTTGTTGCTGATAAACTCATTGAGCTGACGATGAATACTACATTCACAGACTCTGTGGTTCTGTCCCCAGTCCTCATCGCACTCCGTACTTGTTTCATGGCCATCATTGCACTAATGATTATATCTGGGAATATTCTTTCAATTGCTGTGACACGCCGTGTAACAACCTTAGCTGACAGCACTAAAGTTTTGATGACGTCACTGGCTGTATATGACTTCATGAGTGGAATCATTGCACTTGTGAATGTGATACCTTCTGCGTTGGATAGATGGCCTTATGGTAACTTCGTCTGTGAGGTTACTGCAGCCTTAACCACAGTGTGTTTCACCATGTCGATCCTCACTATCATTTTTCTTAACTTTGAAAGATATATCGCTATTACCAGGCCGTTTAAGTTCCCAAAATGGTGTACGAAACGTCGTGTTATCATTATTGTAAGTGTAGCTGCATGTTGGACTCTGGGCGGTCCCATTGCATTTAATTTTAAAGTATTTAAGTTGGAAGCTAGTTATATTCGAAACAGTGTAACATGCTATTATGATACAGGTTCGAATGCTTTTCGTATAATGTACTTGTGTTTTGCTGACGTCATTCCCGTAGCGGTACTTGCGTTTCTTAACTATCGTATGATCAAAATCAGCCGTCGGCACGACGTGCGCGTTAATCAACATGAAAGAGCCGTTGGGGGAATCCATGACAAAATATTAAAGACATGCATTGCAGTCACTGTGTGTTATGCCGTCTGTTTTACGCCACTCAATTTTTTAGAAACTGTATCTGGTTTATTAGATAGCCCCAAACCTACATGGCTTGAATTCTTTTCGAGGCAACTGTTAATTTGTAACAGCGTGTTCAACGTTATAGTCTACTTTCTATTGAATAGCACATTTCGTCAAACGGCTAAGAAATTACTCGCAGAGAGATTTCCCTGTTGCAGCAGATCGATTGCACCGGTTGATATTCCTTTGTAGTTTTAGAGAACAACATCTTACGATTATGAAATCAAGTTAAAGATATAGTGGCCATAGATGTTTTTTGTGATCGCATTCAGTGGCACTGAACTTATATAACAAAACAGTCAATAAAAGTCTTATGTGAAAAGTTCTGGGAGTACTTGCTGACGACAAAACAGCAACAAATTTCAACTGGTTGTTGCTGGTTATAAAAAAGTAACAGTAATATACAAAAAAAAAAAATCATTGAAATTATCATTTATAGATATAGATATAGATATAGGTTTTATATACGGAATTATTATGTTAACTGTTGTTAGTTTTTAATAAAAACAGGTTCCCTTGTAATTTATGGCAAATAAAACAAACTAAATTTGTTGCCCTAATTCTCTTTCGTGTAATTCAAAAACTTCACTGATGTGAATTTCACTCATTGATGTCCATGCCATACAATGTGTCTCCGCCTATTTCAAATCTGGAATTATGAGATTATAAATAACTAGACATAAGAATTTGTTTGATAACAAATTCGAGGTGTTCGGATTTCTGCGGAAATGAAGGTCAAATGAGGTCACACATTGTAAACATTTGTAGAATCGTCGAAGGGCCTTAAAATTAAGTTATTATATTAATACACAAAATAATATTATTCAGATACGATTTTTTATAAAACAAACTACTACTTCCGGTTTCGACCGGAAGTAAAGGTCAAATGGGGTCACACCCTGTGTAAGATTTGTTTAATACTTCATGACCTTTCATATGGTGTAAAGATCACGTATGTAGCATATCTGATTCTGGAGATATGAGTATTTTAATAAAAAACTTCAATTTAATATAATGACGTCATCGATGACGTCATCATTCCAAATTTTGTTCTTTGTCATATACACGCTTTGGTCTAAGTACGTGGTAAGTTTCAAGTCCGTACATGCTGTATTTTTTGAGATAGCAAAATAATTTTTTTTTCGACCTCGTGTACCATTTTCGTTGTGACGTAGCTATGACGTCACACATTATATTTTTAGAATGCTCTTGAGTTTAAAAAAATTTTATGCATTGGAAATTTTTTCATATTTTTATTCACTTAGGCTCTAGAGCCCAAAATAACATGATTTGTTACTTTAACTTCCGGTTTCGACCGGAAGTAAAGGTCAAATGGGGTCACGTTGTGCACCGCATTTGTAGATCTTTATAAGAGGTTTTATGTAAAAAAAGAATCTTGAACGTAGCTCTTTTGGTTTTGAAGATATGATTTTTCTAATTATTTAAGGTTTATTTCACGTTTATTTAACGTAATGACGTCATCAATGACGTCACCATTCCAAAAAAGTTGCGGTGCCGTCTACTCACCGAGGTTGATGTTCATGAGAAGTTTCAAGTTCATACAAGTTTCAGTTTTTCTCAAAATTGGCGGAGAACGTTCAGGCAGAAGAAGAAGACGGAGAAACTAGACATAAGAATTTGTTTGATAACAAATTCGAGGTGTTCGGATTTCTGGCCTGAATTAACGAGCCATCACTTTTTAAGTTTAGTTGACTGGGGAGATAGTGAGCTATGCTGTGTGTTATTGTGAAAACAAAGTGAATAGCTATTAAATAACCTTTTTTCTAAGCGTTTTTTAGAACTTCCAGTTTAGACAGGTGAAATTTGTTTAATACTTCATGACCTTTCATATGGTGTAAAGATCACGTATGTAGCATATCTGATTCTGGAGATATGAGTATTTTAATAAAAAACTTCAATTTAATATAATGACGTCATCGATGACGTCATCATTCCAAATTTTGTTCTTTGTCATATACACGCTTTGGTCTAAGTACGTGGTAAGTTTCAAGTCCGTACATGCTGTATTTTTTGAGATAGCAAAATAATTTTTTTTTCGACCTCGTGTACCATTTTCGTTGTGACGTAGCTATGACGTCACACATTATATTTTTAGAATGCTCTTGAGTTTAAAAAAATTTTATGCATTGGAAATTTTTTCATATTTTTATTCACTTAGGCTCTAGAGCCCAAAATAACATGATTTGTTACTTTAACTTCCGGTTTCGACCGGAAGTAAAGGTCAAATGGGGTCACGTTGTGCACCGCATTTGTAGATCTTTATAAGAGGTTTTATGTAAAAAAAGAATCTTGAACGTAGCTCTTTTGGTTTTGAAGATATGATTTTTCTAATTATTTAAGGTTTATTTCACGTTTATTTAACGTAATGACGTCATCAATGACGTCACCATTCCAAAAAAGTTGCGGTGCCGTCTACTCACCGAGGTTGATGTTCATGAGAAGTTTCAAGTTCATACAAGTTTCAGTTTTTCTCAAAATTGGCGGAGAACGTTCAGGCAGAAGAAGAAGACGGAGAAACTAGACATAAGAATTTGTTTGATAACAAATTCGAGGTGTTCGGATTTCTGGCCTGAATTAACGAGCCATCACTTTTTAAGTTTAGTTGACTGGGGAGATAGTGAGCTATGCTGTGTGTTATTGTGAAAACAAAGTGAATAGCTATTAAATAACCTTTTTTCTAAGCGTTTTTTAGAACTTCCAGTTTAGACAGGTGAAATTTGTTTAATACTTCATGACCTTTCATATGGTGTAAAGATCACGTATGTAGCATATCTGATTCTGGAGATATGAGTATTTTAATAAAAAACTTCAATTTAATATAATGACGTCATCGATGACGTCATCATTCCAAATTTTGTTCTTTGTCATATACACGCTTTGGTCTAAGTACGTGGTAAGTTTCAAGTCCGTACATGCTGTATTTTTTGAGATAGCAAAATAATTTTTTTTTCGACCTCGTGTACCATTTTCGTTGTGACGTAGCTATGACGTCACACATTATATTTTTAGAATGCTCTTGAGTTTAAAAAATTTTATGCATTGGACATTTTTTCATATTTTTATTCACTTAGGCTCTAGAGCCCAAAATAACATGATTTGTTACTTTAACTTCCGGTTTCGACCGGAAGTAAAGGTCAAATGGGGTCACGTTGTGCACCGCATTTGTAGATCTTTATAAGAGGTTTTATGTAAAAAAAGAATCTTGAACGTAGCTCTTTTGGTTTTGAAGATATGATTTTTCTAATTATTTAAGGTTTATTTCACGTTTATTTAACGTAATGACGTCATCAATGACGTCACCATTCCAAAAAAGTTGCGGTGCCGTCTACTCACCGAGGTTGATGTTCATGAGAAGTTTCAAGTTCATACAAGTTTCAGTTTTTCTCAAAATTGGCGGAGAACGTTCAGGCAGAAGAAGAAGACGGAGAAACTAGACATAAGAATTTGTTTGATAACAAATTCGAGGTGTTCGGATTTCTGGCCTGAATTAACGAGCCATCACTTTTTAAGTTTAGTTGACTGGGGAGATAGTGAGCTATGCTGTGTGTTATTGTGAAAACAAAGTGAATAGCTATTAAATAACCTTTTTTCTAAGCGTTTTTTAGAACTTCCAGTTTAGACAGGTGAAATTTGTTTAATACTTCATGACCTTTCATATGGTGTAAAGATCACGTATGTAGCATATCTGATTCTGGAGATATGAGTATTTTAATAAAAAACTTCAATTTAATATAATGACGTCATCGATGACGTCATCATTCCAAATTTTGTTCTTTGTCATATACACGCTTTGGTCTAAGTACGTGGTAAGTTTCAAGTCCGTACATGCTGTATTTTTTGAGATAGCAAAATAATTTTTTTTTCGACCTCGTGTACCATTTTCGTTGTGACGTAGCTATGACGTCACACATTATATTTTTAGAATGCTCTTGAGTTTAAAAAATTTTTATGCATTGGACATTTTTTCATATTTTTATTCACTTAGGCTCTAGAGCCCAAAATAACATGATTTGTTACTTTAACTTCCGGTTTCGACCGGAAGTAAAGGTCAAATGGGGTCACGTTGTGCACCGCATTTGTAGATCTTTATAAGAGGTTTTATGTAAAAAAAGAATCTTGAACGTAGCTCTTTTGGTTTTGAAGATATGATTTTTCTAATTATTTAAGGTTTATTTCACGTTTATTTAACGTAATGACGTCATCAATGACGTCACCATTCCAAAAAAGTTGCGGTGCCGTCTACTCACCGAGGTTGATGTTCATGAGAAGTTTCAAGTTCATACAAGTTTCAGTTTTTCTCAAAATTGGCGGAGAACGTTCAGGCAGAAGAAGAAGACGGAGAAACTAGACATAAGAATTTGTTTGATAACAAATTCGAGGTGTTCGGATTTCTGGCCTGAATTAACGAGCCATCACTTTTTAAGTTTAGTTGACTGGGGAGATAGTGAGCTATGCTGTGTGTTATTGTGAAAACAAAGTGAATAGCTATTAAATAACCTTTTTTCTAAGCGTTTTTTAGAACTTCCAGTTTAGACAGGTGAAATTTGTTTAATACTTCATGACCTTTCATATGGTGTAAAGATCACGTATGTAGCATATCTGATTCTGGAGATATGAGTATTTTAATAAAAAACTTCAATTTAATATAATGACGTCATCGATGACGTCATCATTCCAAATTTTGTTCTTTGTCATATACACGCTTTGGTCTAAGTACGTGGTAAGTTTCAAGTCCGTACATGCTGTATTTTTTGAGATAGCAAAATAATTTTTTTTTCGACCTCGTGTACCATTTTCGTTGTGACGTAGCTATGACGTCACACATTATATTTTTAGAATGCTCTTGAGTTTAAAAAATTTTTATGCATTGGACATTTTTTCATATTTTTATTCACTTAGGCTCTAGAGCCCAAAATAACATGATTTGTTACTTTAACTTCCGGTTTCGACCGGAAGTAAAGGTCAAATGGGGTCACGTTGTGCACCGCATTTGTAGATCTTTATAAGAGGTTTTATGTAAAAAAAGAATCTTGAACGTAGCTCTTTTGGTTTTGAAGATATGATTTTTCTAATTATTTAAGGTTTATTTCACGTTTATTTAACGTAATGACGTCATCAATGACGTCACCATTCCAAAAAAGTTGCGGTGCCGTCTACTCACCGAGGTTGATGTTCATGAGAAGTTTCAAGTTCATACAAGTTTCAGTTTTTCTCAAAATTGGCGGAGAACGTTCAGGCAGAAGAAGAAGACGGAGAAAAAAAAAAAAAAAAAAAAAAAAAAACTTAACAATAACAATAGGTTTTCGGCTAAAAGCCGAACACCTAAAAAAAAAAAAAAAAAAAAAAAACTTAACAATAACAATAGGTTTTCGGCTAAAAGCCGAACACCTAAAAAAGCAGGCCTAATGTAGGAACTTGGGGTTTTTCTGATTACACGCAACACGCAGACAGTTTTTTGTACCTGGACGGAACTTCTTTTAACCCTTTAGTCCCTGCACCGCCCGAGTTTGCTGAAATCCAATTTCTCAAGATTCTTGCAGTAAATTACTGGAATCGTAGTTCAAATTTGAAAAGAATAGCCATGGCTTAAAGGAACACGTTGCCTTGGATCGATCGAGTTGGTCTTTGAAAAGCGTTCTGTAACCGTTCGTTATAAAATGCATATGGTTAGAAAGATGTTTTAAAAGTAGAATATAACAATCAACACAAGTACCACTCGAAATTGCGTGGTTTTCCTTTTACCTCGTCGACTAACACGGTCGGCCATTTATGGGAGTCAAATTTTTGACTCCCATAAATGGCCGACCGTGTTAGTTAGCAAAGTAAAATGAAAACCAGGCAATTTCGAGGCAAATGTGTGTGGATCATTGTATTCTACTTTTAAAATATCTTTCTAACCATATGCGTTTTATTACAAACGGTTACAAACGCTTTTCAAAGACCAACTCGACCGATCCAAGGCAACGTGTTCCTTTAATGTGTAATATTTGTATAAAAGTACAAGTTCTCATGGGAACAATAAATGCCTCTCGTTAAACGGCTACGGTAATTTTTATGGCGAATATTTTTGTGCACGGATAAAATGGACACAATAGCTTTTCAAGGCTTTTGTCTGGCTCAATGCTCATAGGCCTACTGATTAAATGCGAAGGCGTTAATTTTCGACAATATCATCATAAATGATGACCAGTTTCCTGTTTACTAATGAGCGTTTTATTTTTCGTAAGAGCTAAATTATTTCATCAAGGGTTGTAAAGGTTTTTTTTCCATTTAATTGTACGTGTGGGGGCATAACTTTGCACAGTGTGACGAGTCCATGCTGGCCGTCAAAGACCGGATCATCGGTGCGTATGCGTGCGTGCGTCTCTGGGCGCCCAGCGCGGCCTCGTGCGTTGTGCAACGCACTGATACAAACAACGTTGTGCCTGGAAGAAAGGCGTACGTCCTTCTTCCAGGCACAACAAGAATAATTCTTCCATTCCTATTGCCTCTCCATATTAAACCTCCATTCCTATTGCCTCTACATATTAAACCTCCATTCCTCATTGCCCCTCCATACCCCCCCCCCCCCAAATTGCCGGCCCCATTATACCTCATTGCCCCTCCATACCCCCATGATTGCCTCTCCACCCCTCATTCCCCCTTCATCACACTGTCCCTCCATCCCTCATACCTATTGCCCATCCCTATATACCAGTCCATCCCACATTGCCTATCCATACCTCCATTCCCCATTGCCCATCCATACCTCCATTCCCCATTGCCCATCCATACCTCCATTCCCCATTGCCCATCCACACCTCCATCCCACATTGCCTATCCATCCCTCATACCTATTGCCCATCCCTATATACCAGTCCATCCCACATTGCCTATCCATCCCTCATACCTATTGCCCATCCCTATATACCAGTCCATCCCACATTGCCTATCCATACCTCCATTCCCCATTGCCTCTCCACACATCCAGCCCCTCCATATCGCTATCCCACCCATTGCCCTATCAAACCTCATTGCCCCTCCATATACCACCATTCCTCATTGACCCTTATACATCCATTCATCCTTGCCCTTTCATTGTGTTGCAAAGTAAATGCTTGGTTATTATCGGTTTACATATGCTGTCAATCAGTCATAATTATAAACCCCTGTTTGATTGAAATCATCAACAGAAACTGGCTCCGATTAATGGCTAACTTGAATTTTAAAAAATACCAGCCTAATGAAAAGATGATTAATACATCAACTTGATCTCTCCAATTAAGATTATTGGCGTTGGTTGCCTGACATGGTTGTGATAACAAACCCTTCATATTGTGGGGAATGGCTTATGGGCATCGTTGATGCTATTTATCATTCTTAAGATTGCAGTACAACAAGCAAGATACACGTACAATTTCTGTCAATAGGTGCACACGGTTTTACTTGAGACGCCTGATTGAGACTTTGAAGCAAAACGTGCGGTTCCAATGATCGGATCTACCACCTGTGTACAACTTCTAATGCAACTTCTAAGTTGCATACTACTTTAAAGAGCGTAATCATCCTGAATTTCAAAATTGATTCTCCAGTTTAAACTTTTTCCCGGCTGATGTTTGTCCGTGCTTGAGTTTTGCGCTCACCTCATTCCTCAGATAACTGGACTGCCATTTTGTTGTTGCTGATGAACTCATTGAGCTGACGATGAATACTACATTCACAGACTCTGTGGTTCTGTCCCCAGTCCTCATCGCACTCCGTACTTGTTTCATGGCCATCATTGCACTACTGATTATATCTGGGAATATTCTTTCAATTGCTGTGACACGCCGTGTAACAACCTTAGCTGACAGCACTAAAGTTTTGATGACGTCAATGGCTGTATATGACTTCATGATTGGAATCATTGCACTTGTGAATGTGATACCATCTGCGTTGGATAGATGGCCTTATGGTAACTTCGTCTGTGAGGTTACTGCAGCCTTAACCACAGTATGCTTCACCATGTCGATCCTCACTGTCATTTTTCTAAACATTGAACGGTATATCGCTATTACTAGGCCGTTTAAGTTCACAAAATGGTGTACGAAACGTCGTGTTATCATTATTGTAAGTGTAGCTGCATGTTGGACTCTGGGCGGGCCCATTGCATTTAATTTTATAATATTTAAGTTGGAAGCTAGTTATATTCGAAACAGTGTAACATGCTATTATGATACAGGTTCGAATGCTTTTCGTATAATGTACTTGTGTTTTGCTGACGTCATTCCCGTAGCGGTACTTGCGTTTCTTAACTATCGTATGATCAAAATCAGCCGTCGGCACGACGTGCGCGTTAATCAACATGAAAGAGCCGTTGGGGGAATCCATGACAAAATATTAAAGACATGCATTGCAGTCACTGTGTGTTATGCCGTCTGTTTTACGCCACTCAATTTTTTAGAAACTGTATCTGGTTTATTAGATAGCCCCAAACCTACATGGCTTGAATTCTTCTCGATACAATTGTTATTTTGTAACAGCTTGTTCAACGTTATAGTCTACTTTCTATTGAATAGCACATTTCGTCAAACGGCTAAGAAATTACTCGCAGAGAGATTTCCTTGTTGCAGAAGATCGATTGCACCGGTTGATATTCCTTTGTAGTTTTAGAGAACAACATCTTACGATTATGAAATCAAGTTAAATATATAGTGGCCATAGATGTTTTTTGTGATTGCATTTAGTGGCACTGAACTTATATAACAAAACAGTCAATAAAAGTCTTATGTGAAAAGTTCTGGGAGTACTTGCTGACGACAAAACAGCAACAAATTTCAACTGGTTGTTGCTGGTTATAAAAAAGTAACAGTTATATATACAAAAAATCATTGAAATTATCATTTATAGGTATAGATATAGATATAGGTTTTATATACGGAATTATTATGTTAATTATTGTTAGTTTTTAATAAAAACAGGTTCCCTTGTAATTTATGGCAAATAAAACAAACTAAATGTGTTGCCCTAATTCTCTTTCGTGTAATTCAAAAACTTCACTGATGTGAATTTCACTCATTAATGTCCATGCCCTACAAGGTGTCTCCGCCTATTTAAAATCTGGAATTATGAGATTATAAATAAAAAAGCAGGCCTAATGTAGGAACTTTACTGTTTTTTTTCTGATTACACGCAACACGCAGACAGTTTTTTGTACCTGGACGGAAATTCTTTTAAGAACATTAATGATAAACTCCATTAAACCAAAACGCTGAACAGGGGTTCGTATAAAAAAGTGCAAACAAAGTAATTTGTCAATTCGCCAGAAGCGCTCCCTTAAGAAAAAAATATTGTGCGCTCACCACTCGTGCCCCCCCCCCCACACCCCCGCCCTAAACAAAATTATGCACCCGGCCCCCTTAAAGTGGTGCCCCCTCGTACCCCCCCCCCCCCCACCCAGTGCACCGTGCACCCCTCGTCTAACACCTACATAATGCCCCCTAAAATTGTATCTTTCGTTTGAGGGGGGGTTTGAGGGGTGTCCGTAAATGGTTTTGTTCTCTTGGTTTTGTTAGGTTAATTAGGCTATTTTCCAAAGCATGGATTCGGCTTTGGATTCGGCTTCAGGCTCCGTTCTCTCGTCTGAGGCCCTGAGCAAAGCGCACGCATCAATCGTCAAAACAACCGCGGGCGGGCCGCGGGGCCAGGCTAGCCTGAGACAAATCTGGAGCCAAAGCCGTGGTTTCGAAAGGGCCCATACTTTTGGGTGGATGGACCATGTCACGTGAGTGCCGGCCGCGCGCGTGGTTTTAAAGACAAAATGGACGCTGTCAGTACACATCTAAAGTGGCTTCTACTCGAACAAAATACAAGTTTTTACTGCAGATCCAGGGACAGAAAGACCACAAACTACCACGGTGAGTTAAACATCGGGATTGTGATAATGATAATTCTTGTTTGAAAGGAATTACACACACACAGTTTTGAGAAATGTACGGTATTTTTGGCTCAGCAAGCGAAGCTGCAAACCCGAAACGCGTAGGACCAGTTAAAATAAAACTGTTTCGTTTAACATGATTTATTCCTCCATGGTTTAACCATGTTTAACGTTCCGTTGGGTTCCATTGCACCCTGGTTTCGATGGACAACCTTATCCTTGGCACTCCATTAACCATGCTAATTGCTCCAATATGAATTTAAGTTTGATGGAGACTTAATAAACTATAAAACCAACTCAAGATGCATCAAAATACAACAGACAGGAATTCGAGTCAACTCGTCCCCAACCAACTCGACCAACTCGTCCCAGGTTTGACTCCTTTGTTGCATACTAACTGAAGGTTTAGGTCCCCTGCCATTGCATGCAAATGTTTTGTTTTTATTTATTTATTTGTTTACTTTATGTAAGAAGTTTAGCTTTACTCACACATTCCTCATCAAAAAATACATCATGGGACGGATAACTTTCCGTATCATGGCGCCACCACTTTTTCACTCTTTTTTACAAAAAGGGATATCTCATTGAGGTAAATTAGATACTATATTATTTCATATCGAATGAAAAAGTGGTGGCGCCATACGGAAACTTTTCCTAGTCCTGAACTAGGAAAAGTTTCCGTATGGCGCCACCACTTTTTCATTCGATATAAAATAATATAGGAACTTATTTACCTGATTGATATATCCCTTTTTGTAAAAATGAGTGAAAAAGTGGTGGCGCCATACGGAAAGTTATCCCTGAACTATCAGCCTAGTTGGTTGAGAAATGTGAATTTTATCCTTAGATGTCATTTATTTGTGGAAATAAAATGGAAATTGAGGGCCCTGTTACTACTAGACTAGTAGAGTGAATACTTAAATTTGTATATTAATTTATGCGTAACGACCATGATTGATTAAGTGAGCCCGACTATACTCCAACACGAGCTTACAGTCAATTGGTATGATGATAACAACACCAGTGCCTTCCTGTTTCAAAATTCAGTGTTTAATAGAAAAATACTTTGTTTAAATGAAGGTATTTTCTAAATGAAGAGAGCCTTTCTTACGGGTAAAAAGGGAATACTTTTATAATTAGGCCGATTTTATCAATCACTACCGGTTGGCTAAACATTGCGATGACTAGAGCAAGCTAGTCGATACGTTAGAACAATTTAAGAACTGACTCCGTGGTTAGTACAGTAAATTACGATCCCATAAGCTCAAGTAGCAGTCCCAGCTTATTTTCTATACCATCCGCCCTGGTAATATTAACAATTTATTTTCAGAACTGAGAAGTCTCCCAAACACCCGAACAATCTACTTCGCGGTAGATACACACATGGTGTTATCGCAAACCAAATTATATATGAAACACTAATGGTTGCAAATTTTACATACATTTACTTTTATTACAGTAAGGTTGACCATCATCAAAGAGATCTACCTGTCAACAAAGTTTGGCTGGCCTGTTGTAAATGAGCTGCATGCACTGTCCAGTAGAAGGTAAATTTACCAACATTTAAAAAATTATTTACATCCAGTCTAAAAGTGTACTCGCCAGTAGTTATGCAGAATAAATAGATTTATAGGGCGCACTGGCCTATATACGCAGCCCGGCATGCGTGCATGCGGCCTTTTTTTAAGTTGTCAAAATAGCATCGCATAGTGTGTGTTTATCAACACTCACATTGTGTATTTCACTTTCAACGCACTTACAAAGTTCATCTTACAAAATGGCGCGAGTGCCTCCTTGCGGTCCTGTCATGTTTGTGCACGCAGCATCACCAGTGTGCCCTCTAGTTCTATTACTCTATGGCAGAATATAAGTTATCACACAAGCCCGAGTGGAATACGGAAAAATATAGCGCTTCTGCGTCCCATATCCAACGAGGCTGAAGTATTTATCTTCAAGCAAACTTGGTGCGTGACACAGCACACAAGATGCAAGTAGTGATATCAGCCATGCAATATAGGTTTTTAACACCACTCCATTCTGCGAAACTGATTGGAGGATTAGCGCGTACTTGAAGATAATGTCAGTTGTTGCTTTGATTTGAACCAACGACCTCCGGTTTAACGTGCCTGCGCTCTACCAACTGAGCTATCTAGCCCTATTTTGTCAATATCTTTGTTCGGGGGGTGCCTGTCAGACGCCATTCAACCACAAACTGCCGTGTAGCCAGGGATCACACCCAGGTATCACACCCAGGTAACGATACAACCTGGGAAGCGGCAGACAGGAGATCACCTTAAGGGGATGCGACTTTTTATATCAGATATCAAATAATAAACCACAAGGGAAACTGACTGGGTACATTTTTAAATGTTTTTGGGTTGAACAAAGATAAATTTTGTTAAACATTTTGTATGATTTGTTCGTAATGCAGAAAGGCTTGCCACCACCATAGAAATCTACGCAACAACAAGTAGGTCTAGGGGCTTGAGACTGGACTATGATAAAGGAGCTGCATGATCTCCCTAGTAAAATGTAAATGTTTGTGAAGATATTTGATATTATAACACACCTCTTGCTTGTTCTGTATTTTGGTTGGCCGAAACATGGCCACGTGGGTTGAACTATTATAGTCTGGTAATAGTGCCAGATTTCTGCTTTTATTTCACATTTAGGACCGAAGTGTGTTATAAAACACATATTGACTAGCAACGAGGTAACTAGTGTCATCTATTCACCCTCAGGTCGGTGAGTGACCAGAAGAGGGGCCTTATTCCCTCGGCCTTCTCAAAGTCCCTTGGGGGAATAGACGTACACTAGTTACCTCATTGCTAGTCAATATTTGTGTTATAGTAATGTGCAGAATGTCTGTACAGTGACAAAGTGCCTTGATGCTGGCCCTTTGCCTTAAAGTTACATGGAAGTGGTATTTTGTCAAAATAAAGCTTTTGTCACTTATATATGTGTTTTGATGAGTAGAATATGAATAAACTGTTAACTATTTTAGTTTCCATTTTATTAACAAATTTAAAAGTAGGCCCGACCCGAGAGGGTGCTGTTTGTGATGTCAATCAAGGCGCGATATTTGAAGCACGACGGCTCGAAGTGTTTGCTGCACAGCGCTGGAAAAGACGTCGTACCGGACCTCTTTGCAAACTGACCCCATTTTTAGTTGTTTTGCTGCCTCCAGCAGCAATACACCAGCAGCAATACACCTGGTCGACATTGCCGAAAAATGCAAGAAATAAACCTTATTTTCGAAACGTACAAACTCATGACTAGGACGTGCATGTACCTACTCGTATGTGTGTAATAATCAACGAATCTCAACCCCAAAATAAGCCTTAAAGGAACACGTTGCCTTGGATCAGTCGGGTTGGCCTTTGAAAAGCGTTTGTAACCGTTTATGTTATGAAATGCATATGGTTAGAAAGATGTTTAAAAAGTAGAATACAGTGATCCACACACATTTGCCTCAAAATTGAGTGGTTTTTCTTTTATTTTGCGAACTAACACGGTCTGCCATTCAAAATTTTGACTCCCATAAATGGCCGACCGTGTTTGTCGATGAGGTAAAAGGAAGACCGAGCAGTTTTGAGTGATACTTGTGTGGATCATTATATTCTACTTTTAAAATATCTTTCTAATCACATGCATTCTATAACAAACGATTACATACGCTTTTCAAAGACCAACCCGACCGATCCAAGGCAACGTGTTCCTTTAATGGGCAAGCAAAAAGATAACCATTTCTTGTATTATAATTACTTGATTAAGACCATAAGATTTAGAGCAAGTGTTTTTATAGCGCCCTCTTATGGTGGTAGGGTTAATAATAATAATAATAATAACCCGTTTTTATATCGCGCTTTTCACACCCGGAGGGCGTCCCAAAGCGCTTCACATTATTACCCCTGGTCACTGGGCCTTAAATCACTCCTTAAACCATCTCAACTCCCTGGTGGGGAGTATACAGCCTTGTGCAACATTAATATGTGCTACTCGGCTAAATTATTGCATTCTTGTTGAAATTGAAGGAAAACAACAACATACCACTTTTACAACATTATTTTGTTTGTATTTAGGCTGGCTACAGACAGGCCATTGTCATATGAAGTCCACCTCTTCAGAAGTAGATGCCTGATGCGATTGCAGCACATACCTGTACAAGATTCAACAATGTCTTCTCCATGAACAGGTAAATTTATGACACGCCATTAATTTGAGATGTGGTTTTTAAGGGAAGGTACACGTTTGGTAGTTACTCAAAACAAATGTTAACTTAATAACTGACTTGGTATTGAGCATTGGAGAGCTGTTGATAGTATAAAACATTGTGGGAAACGACTCCCTCTGAAGTAACGTAGTTTTTGAGAAAGAGTTAATTTCTCACTAAAATAATAAAAGATCGACTTCTTGCTAGAAGTCTTTTATTCCTATCTGAAAGCACACAAATTCGTCCAACAAGGGTGTTTTTTCTGTTATCATTTTCTCGCAACTTCGATGACCGATTGAGCCCAAACACTCACAGGTTTGTTATTTAATGCATATGATGGGAAACACCAAGTGAGAAGACTGGTCTTTGACAATTACCAAACGTGTACCTTCCCTTTAATTCTCTGAATGTCCTGGCGGAATTTTTATATAATTTTTTTTGTTGTTGTTGAGATTATCGTTTCAAGTCACGATCAAACCATGCCTTTCACCAAGATAAAAAGACAACAAATCCTTCTCAAGAAATGCACCAATTCTTTTTTTCTCTTTCAAGAAAATGTGGATTTTATTCACCCTGAATTTGCCATTCCAAATACAATGGTGGCTGCCTATCAATCTCTTTTGCGCTTGTGTACATTTTATGGAATGCGCAGAATATAAATGAACAAATTATCGTGTCATCATGTCAAGCAAAATAATGGAAGGTCTAGAAATAGTGCAATTGCTACAAAATAGAGATTATGAGCATGAGATCCAGTACCCTTTTCCCCTCTTTGTTATGGGGTAAACAAAGCGTTAAGATGCTGTTTCAATGTCCGCATTCGCGCAATATCAGGAATGTTGGTTTTTACCCTCACAGTGACATGCAATAAGTTTTGTGCACTGTGTCCTTTCCAAGTCCTACCAATTTATTTTGTTTAATCTCTGAGTTGCCTGACTGTTCACTGCTTATCTTATCATATCACACAATGTAATGAGGTTGAGACAGTGTATGGTTAAAAGTGTGACAAGTAGGTAAATGACAGGAAAAAAGCTAATCTCAAACAACCCTTGCATTTCATAACTAGTTAAATGTTTGAAGAAATATTAACTTAAAAACTGACTTGGTAACGAGCATTGGAGAGCTGTTGATAGTATAAAACAATGTGGGAACGACTCCCTCTGAAGTAACATAGTTTTTGAGAAAGAGGTAATTTCTCACTAAAATAATAAAAGACTTCTAGCTAGAAGTCTTTTATTCCTATATGAAAGCAAACAAATTTGGCCAACAAGGGTGTTTTTTCTTTCATCATTTTCTCGCAACTTCGATGACCAATTGAGCCCAAATTTTCACAGGCTTGTTATTTTATGCTTATGGGATACACCAAGTGAGAACACTGGTCTTTGACAATTACCAAATGTGTTCAGTACCTTTAAAGCAGCTGAAGCATTATTGTGTTCTCTGTTTATATGATACAGTGAGGACGTCATCTCCACAATGATCTTCCCATCAACCAAGTAGATGTCATGAGACCTGCAGTTGATGAGCTTCATAACAATGTACAATGAGTCTGATATAAATGAACAGCTCTCTCCTTGATAAAAGGTAAGGGAAACTACTGAGTCTTGAACATTAGAACAGCTTTTAGTTCATAAATCTATCATAGTTTCCTTCAAACTTTCCATTTTTTCCTCTATTGTACCTTCTACTGGCCAACAAACTGTACAATTGAATGAGCTGTTTTTAGGGGGAGGGGGCAAGTGACACTGTTTTGGGGAGAATCAAATGTCAAATTTCCCTTGCATTAAAATTTAATAAATAATTATACAAAGTAGAACATAAATGATAGTGTGTAGACTATTTTGTCTACCGAATGTTGCTATAACTAAAAAAATAAGCAAAATTTGATATAAAATTTTGACCGTTTGCTTATGTGGAAGTTTGTCAACTTTTTGCAGCTGTTTGTGGTTGCTTTTGGCATTTTGGTACAAGCTGTTTCTGGCTGCTATTGTCTCTAAGTAATTCAAATACTTTAAAGCCTATGACAGTATTTTAGTAAACAGAGATTCACCCCAAAAATACCCCCAGTCGATAGTGCGAAGAAATAGAAAACATGGGTCATTTTTGGTTAATATGCTTGAATTGCTAAAATCATACTTGTAAAATAATACTTGTATACTTGTAGGGCGCCCTCTTATGGTCAAAACATTATCAAAGTGTTGCTGCAGATGATGAAAAACAACAACACACCTCTTTTACATAATATCGTTTATTTTGTTTAGCTACAGACAGATGCCATTTGTCAGATGGAGTCTACCTCTTCAAAAGTAGATACATGATGCACATGCAGCCAAGTGTCACAACAATGTCTTCCCCATCAACAGGTAAGAACCAGTTTCAACAGCATTATCGTTTGGCATAGACTTGCTTGCGCAGCCGCCTCGTCCTCAAATTGTAATGGGGGCGCGCCCTTAGAGTGGCTGCCCTTACCTGTTCTCTTTCAATCGCTGCTCTTATCAGCTCTCCTACGCTTCTTTCACTCCACTTTGTTTAAAGCCATTATACACTTTCGGTACAGAAACAAAATAAAAATTCACAGATTTACAAATAATTTACAGGGTTTACAGAAGGTAATGGTTAAAGACTTCTCTTGAAATATTATCCCATGAAATGCTTTACTTTTTGAGAAAACATTAAAACAATATCAATTCTAGATATCGAGAATTACGGATTTTTTTAAACACATGTCATGACACGGCGAAACGTGCGGAAACAAGGGTGGGTTTTCCCGTTATTTTCTCCCGACTCTGATGACCGATTGAGCCTAAATTTTTACAGGTTTGTTATTTTATATACAAGTTGTGATACACGAAGTGTGGGCCTAGGACAATACTGTTTACCGACGGTGTTCAATGGCTTTAAACATGTCGGTTTAATAACTAACAATAACTAGACTTTTAACAATCTTTGCTAGACAAAAACCACAGACAAAAAGGTTTTATAAACATACATGCCAAAGAATCAGGGATTTCATCATCAACAGTTAAATTAAATTATATGAACTAACATTAATTTCAGATTGTGGACAGTTCAAAGCTAGGTTTTCCTCCCCATAATGTTGTTGACACTTGATAGATTTTGGACAGTTCAAAGCTAGGTTTTTCCTCCCCATAATTTTGTTGACACTTGATAGATTTTGGACAGTTCAAAGCTAGGTTTTTCCTCCCAATTATTTTTGTTGACACTTGATAGATTTTGGACAGTTCAAAGCTAGGTTTTCCTCCCCATAACTTTGTTGAAACTTGATAGATTTTGGACAGTTCAAAGCTAGATTTTTCCTCCCCATAATTTTGTTGACACTTGATAGATTTTGGACAGTTCAAAGCTAGGTTTTCCTCCCCATAATTTTGTTGACACTTGATAGATTTTGGACAGTTCAAAGCTAGGTTTTCCTCCCCATAATTTTGTTGACACTTGATTCATGAAACTCTGATCAAAACAATTTCATGATTTTCATTTTAAATTTTACCAAACCATTTCGATTGAGTTTTACTTAAATACATATTCAAGTTGACCTAAAAATGTTGAAGTTGACCGTTGTACTTCATTACTTGCTTTTATTTCAAAGCTAAATAAAGCTTTATTGTATTTTCTGTTTGCATTGATAGCGGGGGCAGTCATCAGACAGCGAGGGCAGTCATCAGACAGCGAGGGCAGTCATCAGACAGCGAGTGCAGTCATCTCAACAGCGAGGGCAGTCATCTCAACAGAGATCTACTTATCAACCAAGTAGATGTCTGAGACCTGCAGTTGATGAGCTTCCTAACATTTTACATTGAATCAGGTAAATGAACTGCTCTCCCCTTCCTTTACATAAGGTTGCAGAAATTATTTGCCACATTACGAAAGCTGATGGATCAATCATGAATCTATCCCAGTTTTGTGTTCATTTATTTGTTCACTACTTTGTCGTGGTAGTTCATGCAATAGACTGACCATTAGGCTCTGCCCTCGGTGCACATAATGTATGAGCAAGAACAAGTGAGCCTCTCCAATGCCTCTCCATTGCCATTCAAGCCAAGCATACACGCACGCATGTCGGACTTTATATTGTCGTACTTTTAGTTGCGCATTGGGTTGTGATTGGTCAATACGTAATGGGGCGTAGCTTTGGATCAGTCTATTGGCAGTAGAGTAGCTAGACTTATAAAGTATGGTGTAAAGAGTTGGTTGGGAATTCCACTGTATCATTCGAGCCAAACAAATCTATTCAAAACTGTGAATGATGTTCTTAATATATCTTTAAAAAAATAAATAATAACAATTTTTTTTTGGGGGGGGGATTTGGGAAGCAAATAATTTCAAATTTCTTTCTGAGAAAAAAATTCTGATACATTTAAACAAACAAATGTTCACATACCACAACATAAGGGTTGTTGTTTCAAATGCTTACATCTCATTGTTCGATCTCGATCGTCTTCATTTTTTTGTTGAGTCCATGAAAAACTAAAATTACAATTTTAAAGTCACATTCTTATTATACCTTAATAATAAACATTTGTTTGTCTTAATATGTAGATGGTGTCTACCTGTCACACATTTCCGAGACCTGCAACTGCGTATAGTCATCCCACTGTCAACATATCACCAGTTAAGATGTGTGAGGGTTACGCAAGAGGAAGGTAAAATACCTGTGGTTGTTTTACACTAACATCAAAGGGTGGTCTGTTTTTGCAGCACTCATACCAACAGAATATCTCGTCACATGCCACAACATTTTTGGGGATGAAATGCTGGCACCAGCCTAACCCGAAATGAGAGGTCTGTCCCTACAGATTGATTACAGATTTAAAAGATAGGAAACATGTTTTTGATTAACAAAACCCCTGTAACTGTACAAAATTACAATTTTAAATAATTAAAAAGGTTTTTAGTACAAACCATTGATATTTCTTCTCAAGTTAAACCATAAACTAGGAATGAAATTATTTCGCATCGAATGATGATAAGTAAAAGATCTGGAATGTGCTGAACACCATGCCTGACCTAAAACAAATTTTAAAAATTTAGTTAAAGGAACATTACAGAATTGGTTTGCTATCAAAAAGGTTGCTGGCAGTGTAAGCACTTTATGTAATCCACCATATACATACACTGACAAACCTGTAGAAGTTTGAGATCGATCGGCCGACTGGGTCACGAGAGAACAGTGAAAAACCGATTACAAATTTTGCATAGCATCGATGCCAAAACAAAAATGAATAAAACGCTCCCTGAGCGATAAACTCTAAACGCGAAATTATATTATTTATTTCTCATCAAATATGACATTTCAGGCAGAAATATTGCAAGGGATGTTTTCTACTATCATCATCATTATATCGTGCAAGTTTTATGTAAATCTGTGACCTACACGATTTTTGTTCTTACCAATTCTGTAACGTTCCTTTAAGGCAAATCAGATCCAATTTATGTAAGGTACACTTTGGCAAAACTGAAAATTTAAATGATGTATAAATGGAGTCATCATTAATGGATCACCATATTTTGATGACAAGGGCAAGCAAATTAAACGCCCCTAGTTAGGGTTAGTTCATTTAGTAATTATAAATAATAATAACAAATATAATAATAGTGGAAATTTATAATGTGCCATGTCTGTCTACAAGACACTCCTGGTGCAGGAGAGATGAAGAAGCAAGATTGCAATGAGTTACATAGTAAAGCATAAATAGAAGTTTTTGACTTACTTTTTTGTGTCCTGTTACATCTTAGGACACCTCAATGTGTCCATTTCACAGCATAAAATGAAGCTGATATCCTAAAAATTAGAGAGTGTAGCAAATAACTCTCATTACAATCTTGACAGCTTCAGAGTTTGAGAGAAAAAGTAATATTATTGAAACCTCAAAGTATATATATATGAAGGAATCCTAAATGAGCAACAAGCTTGTTGATTTCATTTGTAAGTAGACATGTTAATTATTTAATGTTAGAGGCAGATGTAATCTAACATTCAAGTAAATATTCTTGTAAAAAGTAAGTGCACCATTTGCAAGCAAGCACACAATGTGTGTGTTTTGAACTCACAAAGTTGTAGAAAAATGTACTGTGTCTCGGGGTGGAATACTTCTCGAAAGAGTGGCTTTAAGATTTCAGAAAGATAGTGGGTCTGGTATAGACTTTTGTTACCAGGAGGAAAAAACCTTATCTTAAAATTAGATTTCTTGCAAGGTACACTTATTTTACTCTACAACTTAAAGCTTCACAAAATTTTATAGTAAACTCATAACTCACAAATTATAAGTAGCCATATTCTTTGCATTTAATGTAGTAGACTTAAAGGCACTGGAAATCTATGGTAATTACTCATTATAATTGTTAGCATAAAAACTTACTTGGTAATGAGCATGGGAGAGCTGTTGATAGTATACAGTGTTTTGAGAAACGGCTCCCTCTGAAGTAACATAGTTTTTGAGAAAGAGGTAATTTCTCACTCAAATATTACACACAGTGTACAGTGCCTTTAATAGGTATTATTTGCATAGTGGACAAAGATCTTAAAAGCAAATAATTATTTCAAATAAATGAAAAGCTAGACATCTAAAAAAAAATTTCCTTCACAAGTTTTGTCTGATTTGCGATAGGCTGACGAAAACCCTAATCTCTGAGTCAATAAGTATCTTTGATATTTTCTTGATATTAATACAGATAAGTTTCAAGATGTGCTACATTGCAGATCTAACTTAGTTGACCAAATAAAAACCATGATTTAAAACCAAAACTGAATACCAGACATTGTAGTTTCTTGACAGGAATACCTGATTTGATGAACGAACTGTTGCACCATAATCAATAAGAGACTTTCCAACACTAGGTGGCAGCAGACATACCGGGTAAATTTCCATTGTTTACGTAGTTCTGAACATGCGCATAATTCTGAGAACAATGGATTTACCCGGTAAGTCTGCTGCCCTCTATCGTCCCAGAAAGTCTCCCATTGGGCAAGAAAACATTCCTCATAATAGTAAAAAGTGTTACTTGCAAACAATCTGTTGCAAAAGCTTTTACTGTGATATCTGGTATTTGGATTTTAAAATGTGCCCAATTTCATAGAGCTAAAGCACAAAAAGTAGCTACATTGTAAGCACAACAAAATTATGCTTACCATAATATGGTTACCAGCCTTACTACCATGCTATGTAAACAATTTGTGATTGGTATGGTATCCTGCTCATTTCTGCTCAGCAGAAAACTGCTCAGCAAAATTTTCAGGTAAAGCAGCTCTATGAAATTAGGCCCAGGGTAGAAATTTGAACTATGTAATAATAATAATAATAATAATAATAATAATATCAATGTCTTATATAGTCTTTATTCATACCAAACAAGCTACTCAAGGCGATGAGTGTACACAAACTTACAGAAAGATAGGTTATTGAAGTGATGAATTCTGAGAACGCATAAAATATCTCTCTGCAAAAGATTCAAAGTTTCTGAAAAAAAGTAAATTAAAACTATTGTCTTATGCTGATAATGTTAAGATTACTTGTTTACATTATAATATACTATTTGAAGTTTGAGTTGTCAAATAAAATGATTCTATAAATGAAACATGAAATCTCTCTCATTTCCTTACTTTAATGTACTATTGTTTTACATATAATGTGTTGTAGATTATAAGTATTACAAGTAAGACATATAACCCTGTCCCTAACCTTAACCAACCAGTCATACCTTCAATACAAATAAGTAAAGACAATTAAATCTATATTATGAAATGTGCCACACCTTTAAGACAAACCAAGGGCCCTACCTTTAAATTATATCTAATTTATTAAATGTACCACACCTTTAAAACAAACAACCGGACCCTACCTTTAAATTATATCTACATTGTGAAATGTCCCACACTTTTAAGACAAACAAGGGGGCCCTACCTTTAAATTTTATCTTAGAATAAAACCACTTTAAAACAAAATATCTGAGTCCATCTCGACTACATAAATACTTTGACTAAAAAGTACCATACCACACCTTTAATACGAAAAACACCTACGGTTAAATTACATCTAAGGAATAACCACTTTAATAGAAAAAGTTCTACCCCATTAAATACTCTTTACTAAAAAGCACCATACCACACCTTTAATACGAAAAACCCGTACTGTTAAATTACACCTTAGAATAACCACTTTAATAGAAAAAACACCCCATTAAAAACTTTAAGTAAAAAGAACCATACCACACCTTTAATACGAAAACCCCCTATTGTCAAATTACATCTAAGAATAACCACTTTAATAGAAAAAGTTCCAACCCATTAAATACTTTTTTTTTAAACGTACCATACCACACCTTCAATACGAAAAACCCCTACCATTAAATTACACCTAAGAATAACCACTTTAATATAAAAAACACCCCATTAAATATTTTAACTAAAAAGTACGATACCACACCTTTAATACGAAAAACCCCTATCGTTAAATTACATCTTAGAATATCCACTTTAATTTCATAATATATATATATTTTTAAATGAATAGTTTCATTAGCCACTTTAAATCAATTCTATACAGCAATATGTCTCTTTAAACCTCACCCACTCAACCCAACTAGAGTCTTACCCTTCAACGAATACTATCCCCCACCCCCGGATACCAACCATCTCATCCCAACGTACCCCTAGTCCTCCCAAGCTTTATCATGCCCGTCTCAGCCCATCACTCCTACCATCACCCCAAGTCCTCATCCCAAACAGTCAAGCCCATCATCACTCCTACGATCACCCCAAGTCCTCATCCCAAACAGTCCACCCCACTCTCCCACCATCACCCCAAGTCCTCATCCCAAACAGTCCACCCCACTCTCCTACCATCACCCCAAGTCCTCATCCCAAACAGTCCACCCCACTCTCCTACCATCACCCCAAGTCCTCATCCCAAACAGTCCACCCCACTCTCCAACCATCACCCCAAGTCCTCATCCCAAACAGTCCAGCCCATCACTCCTACCATCACCCCAAGTCCTCATCCCAAACAGTCCAGCCCATCACTCCTACCATCACCCCAAGTCCTCATCCCAAACAGTCAAGCCCATCATCACTCCTACGATCACCCCAAGTCCTCATCCCAAACAGTCCACCCACTCTCCTACCATCACCCCAAGTCCTCATCCCAAACAGTCCACCCCACTCTCCTACCATCACCCCAAGTCCTCATCCCAAACAGTCCAGCCAATTACTCCTACCATCACCCCAAGCCCTCATCCCAAACAGTCAAGCCCATCATCACTCCTACCATCACCCAAGCCCTCATCCCAACCAACCGAGCCCACTGGCTAACCAGCAACCTCCCAGCCCCTTGCCCAGGAGTCTCTGAGCAGAGGCAACCCTTACCCTAGCCCACTGAGCAACATCCTTGGCCCCTCAGCACTTAGAAATTTTACTCCTCCAGCCAAGCTCCAAGGCCCTTGGTAGGCCCTTGTAGGCCCTTGGTCAGCTCTCAGATCAGCTAGAAATCCAAGGGTTGAGCCAGGGAAAATAAATTCTGAAATATTTTCTAAGTCAGCCATTTTTAACTTCATCACTCCAAAAACCGTTAGATTTTTATAACAGCTCAGTAGCACAGCAGTGAGAGAGAGTGCTTACAGAGTGGAAGGTCCCCGGTTCAAACCCTGCACATTTTTATCAGAATTATAAAAAAAATCTTTTTTTGATGGTAAAAAGGTCCCCGGAGGGATTTGAACCCACCCTGCTCACAGCTCCAGGATTCCTGGGGCTGTGAGCTAGCCCGCTGCGCCACGGCGGCTCTTGAAAAAATTTGCTCGGAACTAATATTTAAACCTTAGAATGGAAAGGTCGAATAAAAAAATAAATGAGATGAACCCTATGACCTTTGACCTTAGCAAGAGTCACAAGAAGAAAAATAGAATAAAGACATGTCAGTTGGTGTACATTAAATAATGGTTTATTTCCAGAACAAAAATAAATGATGCAAATAAAGACCATTAAGAATACATTACATATTAAGTAGTTTAACATTTCAAAAGATACATAAATTACTAAGAATTACAACAAATTTGTTTCTCAAGTAAACACAAAGACTACAAACCTTAACAAGTAGTTTTACAATTTAAATTAACAAAATAAATACTACAAAATACAGAGTAATGGACCTCATGTACATGACTTCATTTGCGTAAAGCACAATCAACTACAGGTCAAAAGAAGGTTGCACATTGGCCCAATCACTACACAGTGCGTATTGCCACCATTTTACGTCTAAAGTCTATCAGTGCATTATGTGAAGTACAAACTAAATTTGCATAATACAAATTACTTGTCTTCCTTAATCATTTTAAAGTAAAATTTAATTTCCCCTATTGACAGTTCAAAAACTGCATTCCCATCAAGTTGCCCCCCCCCCCCCATCAGTTTACTCCATCAGAGTTAAAAATAATACTGGTTAGTTAAATTTATTATAAGAACTACACAGAGCTTGCACTGCAAGCGTTTTATACATACTCCAAAAATTCATGGCATAGTCTTCCTTAATAATTTTAAAGTAAAATTAATTTCCCATAATAACAGTTCAAAAACTGTATTCTCTGATCAAGTTGCCGCCCCCACCCCCCAATTTACTCCATTAGAGTTGAAAATAATACTAGTTAGTTAAATTTATAATAAGAACTACACAGAGCTTGCACTGCAAGCGTTTTATACATACTTCAATATGACAGTTTATATTTAATTTGGTTACTGCATAGAGGGTGCTCCGCTTTCTTACTGCCATTTTATTTGTTCTTACTAACAGCACCCTCCTACACATGCCTCATTAATAAAACATTTCTTAAAAGTGGTTTTATAAAATGGAAGCTTACTTAAACTTAATAAACACATCCATTTAATATTCATAGCATTTAATTACATAATTTCTTCTTTTCCTTATCACAGTTTATGTGTTACATGATACCCTTACAGAAAGCGAGGTTGCTTTGTTTTGCCCGGGTTAATAAATGCACCGACTGCGTTTAAAATGCACATTAATGTCCGATGTCCGCTATCCGCAGCGCACGTTAACAAAAAAACACACCAATATTTTCTTTTACCGACGCGACACAATATTTTTAAGCTCCTCAAAGCCTATCTTACACTAATAGTAAATTAGCTCTTCTTAAGTATTTCATATTATAGCATTGATTTTTAAATACGATTACATGTGGTGCATAAACTGAAAAGCATAATATACACAGACAGCTCGGTTAGATTGTTTTTAGTAACGAGTAACATGTAATTTCCTGTTTGTGATGCTCAAAATTGATGCAGATAATTTTATATATTTAATTTTCAAATTAAACTGTTTTATAAAAACTAATTCATAATAGTACTTGTAGGCCCGGCATCCCCCACTGAATATATTAAAGTTCATACCTGTGATAATTTAAATTAACTTGTATTTATTGTTTTAATTGAATTGTGTCCTTCCCCATTTTGTTAATGTAATTTTTAAGTTGTCATAAAATTGTTATCATAGGATAAATTTTAGTTCCAATTAAGTTGTGGAAAGTTAGTGAAAGAAACTATCCTTATTACATATTGTTATAGTAGTTATTATTAAACTATCAAAGATATTTAATTTTGATATTTAATTGGATAATTTTATATATTTAATTTCCAAATAAAACTGTTTCATTAAAACTATATCATAATATTAATTTACATGTAGGCCTGGCATCCCCCACTGATTATATAAAAGGTTCATCGTATTATAATTTAATGTTTAGATAAATGACATTGATAAATGTTGATTCTAATTCAGTTGTGGAATGTTAGTATAAGAAACTAGCCTTTATTACTAGTGTTAGAGTAATTGTAATTAAACTATACACAATATTTAATTTATTTTCAGGTGTTAGAGGTAAGATCTAATTAAATGTTTAAAAAAACAATCAAAATAAGTTGTTTTGTGAAAAATAAGTTTATGCTTGTATTTGTTAAATTTTGTAATATCTACATTTGTCTGTGAATTATGAAGAAAAATCGATAACACATTCCAGTGCATTTAAGTCATTTATACAAACAAGACATACGACGAAACAAATGTGATATTTCCGCAATATTTTCAACGCGCGACAACGTTACGTCTGCACGACTCACGCTCAAACCTATCAGCAGCAACCTCTTTCTTATACCAACAAATTTAATCCGTAAATACTTATTTGCTAACAGCACCCTCCTACACATTCCTCATTAATAGAACATTTCTTAAAGGTAATATTTCATATAGCCTAATCATACAATATAAAAGTGGTTTCACATTAATGAAGCTTACTTAAACTTTATTAACACACCGATTTAATATTCACGCATTTAATTACATCATTTCTTATTTTTTCTTATGACAGTTTATGTATTACATGATACCCTTACAGAAGCGAGGCTGCTTTTTTTTTGCCCAACATAATAAATGCACCGACTGCGTATAAAATGCACATTAACGTCCGATATCAGCGGCCGCTCATAAAAAACAAACGTTATAAACTCGTCATAGCCAACCTTACTCTTTCAGTTTCCGTTTATATTTATTGAAGTTAATTAGTTCTTAATAATGATTTCATATTGAAGCATTAATGTTCGAATTTGATTGAATATTGTGCATAAAATTAGCAAGAGAAATGTACACATTCAGCTCGGTTAGATTGTTTTTAGTATAGACATACATGTATTTTCCTTTTTGTGATGCTAAAAAAATAATGCAGATAATTTTATATATATTAACTGTTTCATTTAAACTAAACCATAAAACTATTATACTACCATAAAAAATGATATCTAAAGGTCATAGTTATAATTTAATGTTATTTTTGTTAATGTAATTTTTAAATTCAAATGACATTGATAAAGGTTAGTTCTAATTTAGTTGTGGAATGTTAGTAGATGACAACTAGCCTTCATTACATATTGTTATAGTAATGACATACATGTATATTCCTATTTGTGATGCTAAAAGTTAATGTAGATAATTGTATATATTAAATTTCCAAATTAAACAGTTTTATTTAAACTAAACCATAAAACTAATTTACATGTAGGCCCGGCATCCCCCCACTGATTATATATAAAGTTCATACCTGTTATAATTTAATGTTATATTTGTTAATGTAATTTTTAAATTCAAATGACATTGATAAAGGTTAGTTCTAATTTAGTTGTGGAATGTTAGTAGATGACAACTAGCCTTCATTACATATTGTTATAGTAATGACATACATGTATATTCCTGTTTGTGATGCTAAAAGTTAATGTAGATAATTGTATATATTAAATTTCCAAATTAAACAGTTTCATTTAAACTAAACCATAAAACTAATTTACATGTAGGCCCGGCATCCCCCCACTGATTATATATAAAGTTCATACCTGTTATAGTTTAATGTTATATTTGTTAATGTAATTTTTAAATTCAAATGACATTGATAAAGGTTAGTTCTAATTTAGTTGTGGAATGTTAGTAGAAGACAACTAGCCTTCATTACATTATAGGAATTATAATTAAACTATAAAAACCATTTAATTTATTTTGAGATGTTAGGGGTATAAAGATCTAACCCAGTGTTAATAAAAAAAAACAATCAAAATAAGTTGTTTTACTTAAACAGACTTTGTTATTTACAAAGCCCAAATCATTAGTAGTTAGTTTCATGATTTATATTTTTATTTGTTAAATTTTATATTATAATTTGTCTGTGAATTATGAAGAATATACTATAACACGTTCCAGTGCAAGTCATTTATATAAACAAGACTTAAATGACGAAACAAATAAGATATTTCAGCAATATTTTCAACTCGCGACAACGTTATGTCCGCACGACTCACGGTCAAACCTATCAACAGCAACCTCGTTTCTATACAAACAAATTTAACCAATGAATACTTATTTTGGGGCTACAAACAACCAGCCAAGGTACTGTAAACACCCATGATAAAGTTTAACATCACAATTAAAAAAATAGTACTGGTAATGCATAGTTACATGAAGTACACCACCACAAGCATTTTGTTTCAGTTTGGCCTTACGTTTTTTTTTTTTTTGGGGGGGGGGGTTCTTCATCATAGTAAATTCATGGGTTATTTTTACCTGAGCCTAAGGGAGTTTGACCGTGAAGAAGCAGCACGCACCTCCACACAAGGCAGAAGTGGCACACACCTCCGCATCAATGCAGAAGTGGCACGCACCTTCGCATGATAAGTGCAATCTCACAATGTCACCATTATAGGAGCTGATACTCCCATGATAAGAGACAGACTATAATGGGATACACTGCTAGACATCATACTGGGGTGACACGCCTTCAACACGATGGGTTCTCCCTTAGTTGCTGTATTTTTTGTTGCTAAGATTAGGGTAAAGGTTATTCTATTCTATTCTGGGGGGATTTATTCAACATAGTAAATTGATGGGCTGTCTTTGCCTGAGCCTAAGGGAGTTTGACCGTGAAAAAGCAGCACGCACCTCCGCACAAGGCAGAAGTGGCACACACCTCCGCATCAATGCAGAAGTGGCACGCACCTTCGCATGATAAGTGCATTCTCACAATGTCACCATTATAGGAGCTGACACTCCCATGATAAGAGACAGACTATAATGGGATACACTGCAAGACATCATACTGGGGTGACACGCCTTCAACACTATTTAGTCTCCCAAAGTTCATGTATTTTTTGTTGCTAAGATTCAAATAAGGGTTATTCCATTCTATATTTAGGCCCCTTCAACATTTCTTTTTGGGGGGATTTCTTCAACTTGCCAGAGCCTAAGGGAGTTTGACTGTTAAGAAGCAGCACGCACCTCCACACAAGGCAGAGGTGGCACACACCTCTGCATAAATGCAGAAGTGGCACGCACCTTCGCATGATAAGTGCATTCTCACAATGTCACCATTATAGGAGCTGATACTCCCATGATAGGAGACAGACTATAATGGGATACACTGCAAGACATCATACTGGGGTGACATGCCTTCAAAACGCTGTATAGTCTCCAACATTTTTGTTTCAAATCCTTGTTTGTGATGCACAACATATAATGCAGATATATTCCAGAACTAAACTTCTTTCACAAAAAGTCTCGTAATTATAAAACTATTAAAGTACAACATTATACATAAGTACACCATCGCAAGTATTTTTTGTCATCAGATTTTGCTGATTGTCATCCTGGTAAGCTTAGTTCAATTAGCAGGGCTACCAACGTGCAGGTTCCAGGATACCAGCCCCACACGCTTTCTGAGATCGTAAGAGCCATTGCACCATCCCTTAAGGGGATGGGTCCGGTCCACTGTCCCAACTTCGGCGCCAGGACAGCCTCCCTACTCGTACTAACGCGGTCCCTAGTTGAAAGGACTAGGGACTACTTCCGTTGGTCAACCATTTGTGATAACACCGGCACCATCCTAACAGATGAGGAGCCCAAATGCACCTTTAAGATCAACCACCCAGTGGCCCGAGCCGGAAGTAGGACCCCACATGCCACGTGCATGTGTCCAGGTCCCTTTAATCTAACCGCCGCACCACAAAGATCGCTAAATTTGCCTACAAGCGCATTATGCAATTTCACAATTTATCGCAATTTCAAAGCGCATCAAAATCGCATTTGTGCTTGCTTGCAATGGTGTACTCATTTACAAGATGTCAATTAAAATGATAACACATGACGATACATCTTAATGGCACTGGATACCTTTGGTAATTGTCAAAGACCAACATTCTCACTTGGTGTATCCCAACATACGCATCAAATAACAAGTTTTTGCACAATTGGTCATTGAATTTGCAAGAGCATAATAAAAGAAAAAACACCCTTGTTGCATTACTTTGTGTGCTTTCAGATGCATAATAAAAGGCTTCAGCTGAAATCTTTTATTATCTGGCAGAGAATTTACTTCTTTCACAAAAACTACATTACTTCAGTAGGAGCCGTTTCTCACATTGTTTTATACTATCAAATGCTCTCCATTGCAAGTTAAAAAGTAAATTTTTATGCAAAAAAGTATTTTGAGTAATTACCAATAGTGTCCAGTGCCTTCACACCTCTACACAAAAGTAAGCATACCATTAAAATAAAACATATTTAAAAGGGGAGAGGTTACCAGCACTTACACCCTTAGCCAAGATCCTCAGCATCTGGCCATAAAAACAACAACACAGATATGATCCGCTAAAACAATAATTAAAAGCACAAGAAGTGCACCATTAACTCTAAAACATACTTTGAAAAGGGGAGAGGTTACCAGCACTTACACCCTTAGCCAAGATCCTCAGCATCTGGCCATAAAAACAACGTAGAATTGATCAGCTAAAAACGAGAATTTAAAGCACAAAAAGTGCATCATTATTTTGAAAACAGATGAGTTTTCAGGCGATACTTGAAGGAAGTGATCGAAGTAGCTTGGCGAACAAAAAGAGGAAGACTGTTTCATAAGGTGGGAGCAGCATTGACCCCCATATTGCGAAGTAGAAACTCTGTGGGGAGCTTGCAGTAGACACTGTGATGATGAGCGAAGACAACGAGGATGTGTAGACAAGGTTATAAGTTCAGAGGCTCTGTGGGGAGCTTGCAGTAGACACTGTGATGATGAGCGAAGACAACGAGGATGTGTAGACAAGGTTATAAGTTCAGAGACTCTGTGGGGAGCTTGCAGTAGACACTGTGACGATGAGCGAAGACGAGGGGGTTTATATGAGTTTTTAAGTTTGTAGATACATGCAGGAGCGAGATCATGTTGAGACTTGTAAGTGAGCAACCATGGCTTGAGCACAAATGTCTGTGATTGGCAGCTAGTGGGCAGAGACAGCGAAGAATAGGGATGATGTGCTTATATCTTGGAGACTGTACCAAAAGCGGGCAGCAGTGTTCTGAATACATTGCAACTTATTCAGTTAATAAAAACACATTTATAATACCTTACTGTTGAAGACAACAAACTGATTGTTACATCCATAATTGCTTGCAGCTATAAAAGATGTCTTGACGATAGCGATGTTTTAATATGCGTCGCTCTATACCCAGTATCTTTGATGACATCAGTAGTGGTGATTCCATTCTGAAAATCTTTTCAGGAAACTATTCCCTTTATCTCCGTCTCTGAAAGGTCAAGTTTGAAGACCAGAAATTAAAATCTGCCAACAAATTTAAATGCACACTTTAAAACTACACGTACCACCAGCTACAGATTTGTCTTGACATTAAGGTTTAAATCTAGCTTGCCTAGGTATTTTCTAAAATGTAGAGGGTAGTGGGACGAAGGATATCTCACTATCACCTGTGCCGGATTGGTCCGACCAAAGGTTCATCGCTCAAAAACAACATCGTCAACCAGTGACATACCAGCACAAGTAAGAAGTAACAGTGAACCAACTTCAGCAACAAGTCACATAGCTGCTGACGCTCAAGAAAGTAAAGTAAAGCAACATTGGCAACCAGCAGCATACAACCAAAGGTCCGTCGCTCAAGAAAGTAAAGTAAAGCAACATTGGCAACCAGCAGCATACAACCAAAGGTCTGTGGCTCAAGAAAGTAAAGTAAAGCAACATTTGCAACCAGTGGCATACAACCAAAGGTCGGTCACTCAACAAAGTAAAGTTAAGCAACATTGGCAACCAGTGGCATACCACCAAAGGTCTGTCGCTCAAGTAAGTAAAGTTTAGCAACATTGGTAACCAGTGGCATACAACCAAAGGTCTGTCACTCAAGAAAGTAAAGTAAAGCAACATTTGCAACCAGTGGCATACAACCAAAGGTCGGTCACTCAACAAAGTAAAGTTAAGCAACATTGGCAACCAGTGGCATACCACCAAAGGTTTGTTGCTGAAGTAAGTAAAGTTAAGCAACATTGGCAACCAGTGGCATACAACCAAAGGTCTGTCACTCAAGAAAGTAAAGTAAAGCAACATTTGCAACCAGTGGCATACAACCAAAGGTCGGTCACTCAACAAAGTAAAGTTAAGCAACATTGGCAACCAGTGGCATACCACCAAAGGTCTGTCGCTCAAGTAAGTAAAGTTTAGCAACATTGGTAACCAGTGGCATACAACCAAAGGTCTGTCGCTCAAGAAAGTAAAGTAAAGCAAAATTGGCAACCAGTGACATACAACCAAAGGTTTGTGGCTCAAGTTAGTAAAGTAAAGCAACATTGGCAACCAGTGGCATTCAACCAGGGGTCTGTTGCTCAAGAAAGTAAAGTTAAACAACATTGGCAACCAGAGGCATACAACCAAAGGTCTGTCGCTCAAGAAAGTAAAGTTAAGCAACATTGGCAACCAGAGGCATACAACCAAAGGTCTGTCGCTCAAGAAAGTAAAGTTAAGCAACATTGGCAACCAGAGGCATACAACCAAAGGTCTGCTGCTCAAGTAAGTAAAGTAAAGCAACATTGGCAACCAGAGGCATACAACCAAAGGTCTGTCGCTCAAGAAAGTAAAGTAAAGCAACATTGGCAACCAGTGGCATTTAACCAAAGGTCTGTCACTGAAGTAAGTAAAGTTAGACAACATTAGCAACCAGTGGCATTCAACCAGGGGTCTGTTGCTCAAGAAAGTAAAGTTAAACAACATTGGCAACCAGAGGCACACAACCAAAGGTCTGTCACTAGAGAAAGTAAAGTTAAGCAACATTGGCAACCAGTGGCATTTAACCAAAGGTCTGTCGCTCAAGTAAGTAAAGTTAAGCAACATTGGCAACCAGTGTCATACAACCAAAGGTCTGTTGCTCATGAATGTAAAGTAAAGCAACATTGGCAACCAGTGGCATTCAACCACAGGTCTGCTTCTCAAGAAATTGAACTAAAGCAACATTGGCAACCAGTGGCATTTAACCAAAGGTCTGTTGCTCAAGAAAGTAAAGTTAAGCAACATTGGCAACCAGTGGCATACAACCAAAGGTCTGCTGCTCAAGAAAGTAAAGTTAAGCAACATTGGCAACCAGTGGCATACAACCAAAGGTTTGTTGCTGAAGTAAGTAAAGTTAAGCAACATTGGCAACCAGTGGCATTTAACCAAAGGTCTGTTGCTCAAGAAAGTAAAGTTAAGCAACATTGGCAACCAGTGGCATACAACCAAAGGTCTGCTGCTCAAGAAAGTAAAGTTAAGCAACATTGGCAACCAGTGGCATACAACCAAAGGTTTGTTGCTGAAGTAAGTAAAGTTAAGCAACATTGGCAACCAGTGGCATTTAACCAAAGGTCTGTTGCTCAAGAAAGTAAAGTTAAGCAACATTGGCAACCAGTGGCATACAACCAAAGGTCTGTCACTCAAGTAAGTAAAGTTAAGCAACATTGGCAACCAGTGGCATACAACCACAGGTCTTTTGCTTATGAAAGTAAAGTAAAGCAACATTAGCAACCAGTGGAATACAATCAAAGGTCTGTCGCTCAAGACAGTAAAGTTAAGCAACATTGGCAACCAGTGGCATACAACCACAGGTCTGTTGCTCATGAAAGTAAAGTAAAGCAACATTGGCAACCAGTGGCATTTAACCAAAGGTCTGTTGCTCAAGAAAGTAAAGTAAAGCAACATTGGCAACCCGTGGCATACCACCAAAGGTCTTTTGCTTATGAAAGTAAAGTAAAGCAACATTAGCAACCAGTGGAATACAATCAAAGGTCTGTCGCTCAAGACAGTAAAGTTAAGCAACATTGGCAACCAGTGGCATACAACCACAGGTCTGTTGCTCATGAAAGTAAAGTAAAGCAACATTGGCAAACAGTGGCATTTAACCAAAGGTCTGTTGCTCAAGAAAGTAAAGTAAAGCAACATTGGCAACCCGTGGCATACCACCAAAGGTCTGTTGCTCAAGTAAGTAAAGTGAAGCAACACTGGCAACCAGTGGCATACAATCAAAGGTCTGTCGCTCAAGACAGTAAAGTTAAGCAACATTGGCAACCAGTGGCATACAACCAAAGGTCTGTTGCTCATGAAAGTAAAGTTAAGCAACATTGGCAACCAGTGGCATACAACCACAGGTCTTTTGCTTATGAAAGTAAAGTAAAGCAACATTAGCAACCAGTGGAATACAATCAAAGGTTTGTTGCTGAAGTAAGTAAAGTTAAGCAACATTGGCAACCAGTGGCATTTAACCAAAGGTCTGTTGCTCAAGAAAGTAAAGTTAAGCAACATTGGCAACCAGTGGCATACAACCAAAGGTCTGTCACTCAAGTAAGTAAAGTTAAGCAACATTGGCAACCAGTGGCATACAACCACAGGTCTTTTGCTTATGAAAGTAAAGTAAAGCAACATTAGCAACCAGTGGAATACAATCAAAGGTCTGTCGCTCAAGACAGTAAAGTTAAGCAACATTGGCAACCAGTGGCATACAACCACAGGTCTGTTGCTCATGAAAGTAAAGTAAAGCAACATTGGCAACCAGTGGCATTTAACCAAAGGTCTGTTGCTCAAGAAAGTAAAGTAAAGCAACATTGGCAACCCGTGGCATACCACCAAAGGTCTGTTGCTCAAGTAAGTAAAGTGAAGCAACACTGGCAACCAGTGGCATACAATCAAAGGTCTGTCGCTCAAGACAGTAAAGTTAAGCAACATTGGCAACCAGTGGCATACAACCAAAGGTCTGTTGCTCATGAAAGTAAAGTTAAGCAACATTGGCAACCAGTGGCATACCACCAAAGGTCTGTTGCTCATGAAAGTAAAGTTAAGCAACATTGGCAACCAGTGGCATACAACCAAAGGTCTGTCACTCAAGTAAGTAAGTAAAGCAACATTAGCAACCAGTGGCAGACAACCGCAGGTCTGTTGCTCATGAAAGTAAAGTTAAGCAACATTGGCAACCATGTGGCACTTAACCAGGGGTCTGTTGCTCATGAAAGTAAAGCAACATTGGCAACCAGTGGCATACAACCAAAGGTCTGTTGCTCATGAAAGTAAAGTAAAGCAACATTGGCAACCAGTGGCATACCACCAAAGGTCTGTCGCTCAAGAAAGTAAAGTTTAGCAACAGTGGTAACCAGTGGCATACCACCAAAGGTCTGTCGCTCAAGTAAGTAAAGTAAAGCAACATTGGCAACCAGTGGCATACAATCAAAGGTCTGTCGCTCAAGACAGTAAAGTTAAGCAACATTGGCAACCAGTGGCATACCACCAAAGGTCCGTCGCTCAAGAAAGTAAAGTAAAGCAACATAGGCAACCAGTGGCATTCAACCACAGGTCTGTCGCTCAACAAAGTAAAGTTAAGCAACATTGGCAACCAGTGGCATTTAACCAAAGGTCTGTTGCTCAAGAAAGTAAAGTAAAGCAACATTTGCAACCAGTGGCATACAACCAAAGGTCTGTTGCTCAAGAAAGTAAAGTAAAGCAACATTTGCAACCAGTGGCATACAACCAAAGGTCGGTCACTCAACAAAGTAAAGTTAAGCAACATTGGCAACCAGTGGCATACCACCAAAGGTCTGTTGCTCATGAAAGTAAAGTTAAGCAACATTGGCAACCAGTGGCATACAACCAAAGGTCTGTCACTCAAGTAAGTAAGTAAAGCAACATTAGCAACCAGTGGCAGACAACCGCAGGTCTGTTGCTCATGAAAGTAAAGTGAAGCAACATTGGCAACCAGTGGCATACAACCAAAGGTCTGTCACTCAAGTAAGTAAGTAAAGCAACATTAGCAACCAGTGGCAGATAACCGCAGGTCTGTTGCTCATGAAAGTAAAGTAAAGCAACATTGGCAACCAGTGGCAGACAACCGCAGGTCTGTTGCTCATGAAAGTAAAGTAAAGCAACATTGGCAACCAGTGGCATACAACCAAAGGTCTGTCACTCAAGTAAGTAAAGTTAAGCAACATTGGCAACCAGTGGCATACAACCACAGGTCTGTTGCTCATGAAAGTAAAGTTAAGCAACATTGGCAACCAGTGGCATACAACCACAGGTCTGTTGCTCATGAAAGTAAAGTTAAGCAACATTGGCAACCATGTGGCACTTAACCAGGGGTCTGTTGCTCATGAAAGTAAAGCAACATTGGCAACCAGTGGCATACAACCAAAGGTCTGTTGCTCATGAAAGTAAAGTAAAGCAACATTGGCAACCAGTGGCATACCACCAAAGGTCTGTCGCTCAAGAAAGTAAAGTTTAGCAACAGTGGTAACCAGTGGCATACCACCAAAGGTCTGTCGCTCAAGTAAGTAAAGTAAAGCAACATTGGCAACCAGTGGCATACAATCAAAGGTCTGTCCCTCAAGACAGTAAATTTAAGCAACATTGGCAACCAGTGGCATACCACCAAAGGTCCGTCGCTCAAGAAAGTAAAGTAAAGCAACATAGGCAACCAGTGGCATTCAACCACAGGTCTGTCACTCAACAAAGTAAAGTTAAGCAACATTGGCAACCAGTGGCATTTAACCAAAGGTCTGTTGCTCAAGAAAGTAAAGTAAAGCAACATTTGCAACCAGTGGCATACAACCAAAGGTCTGTTGCTCAAGAAAGTAAAGTAAAGCAACATTTGCAACCAGTGGCATACAACCAAAGGTCGGTCACTCAACAAAGTAAAGTTAAGCAACATTGGCAACCAGTGGCATACCACCAAAGGTCTGTCGCTCAAGTAAGTAAAGTTTAGCAACATTGGTAACCAGTGGCATAACCAAAGGTCTGTCGCTAAAGTAAGTATAGTAAAGCAACATTGGTAACCAGTGGCATACCACCAAAGGTCTATTGCTCAAGTAAGTAAAGTTAAGCATCATTGGCAACCAGTGGCATACCACCAAAGGTCTGCTGCTCAAGAAAGTAAAGTTAAGCAACATTGGCAACCAGTGACATACTAACAAAGGTCTGTACATCAAGAAATGTCATTGAACCCACATCGGCAACCAATGGCATAGCACCAGAGGAATGTCGCACAAGGAGCGAAAGTGAACCGACATCAAAAACCAATGGCATAGCACCAAAGTTCTGTCGCTCAAACAAGTAAAGTTAAGCAACATTGGCAACCAGTGACATTTCAGCAAAGGTCTGTCGCTCAAAAAAGTAAAGTTAAGCAACATTGGCAACCAGTGACATAGCACCAGAGGAATGTCGCTCAAGGAACCAAAGTGAACCGACATCAGAAACCACTGGCACAGCACCAACGGTCTTTCGCATGAGAAATGTCAGTGAACCGACATCAGCAACCAGTGACATACCACCGAAGGTCTGTCGCTCAAGAAGCGACAGCAGTGACAATGCACCACGGGCCTGTCGCTAAAGAAAAGACAATAAACTGACATCAGCAACCAATGGCATAGCACCAAAGGTTTGTCGCTCAAGAAAGTAAACTAAAGCAACAGTGAACCAACATCGGCAACCAGTGGCACACCACCAAAGGTCCGTCGCTCACGAAAGTAAACTAAAGCAACAGTGAACCAACATCGGCAACTAGTGGCATACCACCAAAGGTCTGTCGCTCAAGAAAGTAAACTAAAGCAACAGTGAACCAACATCGGCAACTAGTGGCATACCACCAAAGGCCTGTCGCTCAAGAAAGTAAACTAAAGCAACAATGAACCAACATCGGCAACCAGTGGTATACCACCAAAGGTCTGTCGCTCAAGAAAGTAAACTAAAGCAACAGTGAACCAACATCGGCAACCAGTGGTATACCACCAAAGGTCTGTCACTCAAGAAAGTAAACTAAAGCAACAGTGAACCAACATCGGCAACTAGTGGCATACCACCAGAGGTCCGTCGCTCAAGAAAGTAAACTAAAGCAACAGTGAACCAACATCGGCAACTAGTGGCATACCACCAAAGGACCGTCGCTCAAGAAAGTAAACTAAAGCAACAGTGAACCAACATCGGCAACCAGTGGCATACCAAAGGTCTGTTGCTCAAGAAAGTAAACTAAAGCAACAATGAACGAACATCGGCAACCAGTGGCATACCAAAGGTCCGTCGCTCAAGAAAGTAAAGTAAAGCAACAATGAACCAACATCGGCAACTAGTGGCATACCACCAAAGGTCCGTCGCTCAAGAAAGTAAACGAAAGCAACAGTGAACCAACATCGGCAACTAGTGGCATACCTACAAAGGTCCGTCGCTCAAGAAAGTAAAGTAAAGCAACAGTGAACCAACATCGGCAACCAGTGGCATACCACCAAAGGTCCGTCGCTCAAGAAAGTAAACTAAAGCAACAGTGAACCAACATCGGCAACTAGTGGCATACCTACAAAGGTCCGTCGCTCAAGAAAGTAAAGTAAAGCAACAGTGAACCAACATCGGCAACTAGAGGCATACCACCACCAGGCCTGCTCCTCATTGAATAACACTGAACCAAGAATGGTGTACTTTGTTTACAAAATGTTAATTGTATATAGTGCTGTAAAAAGTATAACAACATTAAACTAAAAACTCTACAATATCTTACTTTTGAAGGCAACAAACTGCTTGGGTGTTCAGTCAAGATTGTTGATGAAAAGCTAAGATGTCTTGAGTATAAGATGCATTCATTTCCTGTAGATGATTCCATCTGCACTTGATTCCAGGGAACCATTAGCTTCACCTCTGGCTCTGAAATATAAAGTTACCGGATAAAAACAAATTATGCAAGCCATAATCATTGCAGGGTGCTCCAAAATCTGTGGGCAAACCCCGAACCCCCAAGTGCAGGACTGGCACCATGTGATGTGACCCATAGCCAGTGATGGGCAGTCATAAGCCAGTCAGGTTGCCCATATAAAAGCATCACTTTCCTACACCATGGACCGTGTGACCCATGGCCAGTAGGGTGGGCAGTCACAAGCCAGTCAGATTGCCCATATAAAAGCATCACTCTCTGACACCATGCACCATGTTACCCATGGCCAGTAGGGTGGGCAGTCACAAGCCAGTCAGGTTGCTCATATAAAAGCATCACTCCCTGACACCATGCACCATGTGACCCATGGCCAGTAGGGTGGGCAGTCACAGGCCAGTCAGGTTGCCCATATAAAAGCATCTCTCCCTGACACCATGCACCATGTGACACATGGACAGTAGGGTGGGCAGTCACAGGCCAGTCAGGTTGCCCATATAAAAGCATCACTCCCTTACACCATGCACCATGTGACCCATGGCCAGTAGGGTGGGCAGTCAGAAGCCAGTCAGGTTGCACATATAAAAGCATCACTCCCTGACACCATGCACCATGTGACCCATGGCCAGTAGGGTGGGCAGTCAGAAGCCAGTCAGGTTGCTCATATAAAAGCATCACTCTCTGACACCATGCACCATGTAACCCATGGTCAGTAGGGTGGGCAGTCACAGGCTAGTCAGGTTGCCCATATAAAAGCATCACTCCCTGACACCATGCACCATGTGACCCATGGCCAGTAGAGTGGGCAGTCACAGGCCAGTCAGGTTGTCCATATAAAAGCATCACTCCCTAACACCATGCACCATGTGACCCATGGCCAGTAGGGTGGGCAGTCAGAAGCCAGTCAGGTTGCACATATAAAAGCATCACTCCCTGACACCATGCACCATGTGACCCATGGCCAGTAGGGTGGGCAGTCACAGGCCAGTCAGGTTGCACATATAAAAGCATCACTCTTTGACACCATGCACCATTAGTGCCAGCGCCCATAGCCGATCTGTGGCTGCGGGTGGATGTGCTGGAGAATATCATTTTAAGCCAAGTATTTTAAGTTCTTATAGAATTTACCTTCAACGAGGGGGCACTCATCCAGCTCCATTGGACACAAAACATGTTGTTCCTTAGAAAGTTCACTTGAAAGAGCAGCTCTTCTTGATGAACAGCTTAGACATCTAGATGATAACAATGTTTTCATACGCGTTGCTCTCTTGTTCCTGTAGCCTTTAAGGTGTCAGTAGTGGTGATTCCATCTGCACTTGATTCCAGGAAACCACAAGCTACACCTCTGGCTCTGAAAGGTAAAGTTTACAGATAAGACAAAATTATGCAACCAACTATTTATGATGTGCAAAATCCATTGCAAGGGTGCTCATAAATCTGTAGGGAACCCTGAACCCCCAAGTGCAGGATTGCGCACCATGTCACCCATAGACAGTGGGCAGTCACAAGCCAGTCAGCATGCCCATATAAAAGCATCACTCCCTGATGCACCATCCGACCAATGGCCAGTAGGGTGGGCAGTCACAAGCCAAGTCAGGTTGCCCACATAAAAGCATCACGCCCTGACACCATGCACCATTAGTGCCAGTGCCCATACTGGAGTATATCATTATAAGCAAAGTATTTTAAGTTTTCAGGAATTTACCTTCACTGAGGGTGCATTCATCCAGCTTCTTTGGACAGAATTTGAATACAAAACATTTTGCTCCTTAGAAGGTTCACTAGAAAGAGCAGCTTCTCTATCATGATAGACCAGTCTCAGACATCTAGTTGGTGATGGGTAGATATCTTTGGAGATGCTTTAAGCCTGCATGGCTGTGACACAAACAAAACGCACAATTTACAGCATTAAGAACATTATCCATCTCTAAAACAGTTATTTTGAGAACTTTTCCACATGATTGTATGGAACATACTTTCAAGCAGCAACATAATGGTTGGAGAAACTCATGCATTTTATGAGTATATTTATTGTTGCAAATAAGTTAGGCTGAAACCAACATTCATAAATACCTAAGACAGTTTATCCATTCTGATTGGTCGAGAGGGCATCTTGAGGGGTTGTTTGAACGGATTATATAACACCAGTAAAAAGTGTTGAAACATGTGCGTGACACGCAAGCTTGCACCTGTGCGTATAAGACATTTTCTTCATTCCTGTTGGTCGAGAGCAACGGCTGAAACAGTTGCGCAACATCACGCGATACGTGCGACACGCACAGCATCTCCTTATAAGGAGTTGTTTACCCATGGGCCTTACCATTTCATAGCTGGAGGGGTGTTGGGTTGCAAGAAATTATTGAACAATTATAATAAGTGCATTTATATTACCTTTTGACCAAAAAGTGTTGATGTTTTTTTACCGAAAAGGTATTTATGAATGGGATTCAGTGTGTTGAATCGGTTTTCAACTAGTTGTTTAAAACTGCCGAGGCCTGGTTCTTGATAAATTACCTCGACTTCGTCTCGGTAAAATTATCAAGTCCAGGCGCGGGTTTAAACCACTAGTTGAAAACCTCTTCACCACACATTGAGTCCCTTATTAATTTGTGGGGGGGGGGGGCTTATTCGCAAGAAACAGTTCCACCGAGGACTGGTGTTTGTGTTGATTTTCATCATCAGTGGGCTCTCAGAGTGAAACTTATCTATAAAATGGCACGCAAAATTACAAACGGATAAGATTGTGTCTTCATATTTGTGTTAAGCACATGGATTTTTCCAAATCTTTCAAAACTGACCAAAAACAAAACCAAGCCCTGTCAACTCTAAAATGATTGCAAAACAAAATGCAAACATCTTTGACTGAATGGTATGTAGGCAAAAGGAAATCGACTTGTGAACTTCAGTTGAAAAAAGAACAACAACAGAGCATCAGTTTGGACCAGGAATAATTGGTAACATTTTACTTGTTCACAAATTTACCTTTTACTGGAGAGTGGCTTCAACATAGGTTGGTCTTGGGCTTCTACATGTTGACGGGTAGATGTCGTTATAGGAGCCTGACTGTAACGCAAACATTAAATGTTTAAGAACATTACCTCTTATTAGCTAGGTTCAGGGTAAGTTGCTGTTATGTACGCATGGTGGAAAAATACTAAGTAAGTAAGGTTTGCGGTGATCTACACCTTTTAAAAATCTCTGGAGTGGTGCCTCTAAAATAAGCCGGTTTGTACTGCTGGACGTTTCGGTCGGTGTGCTGAACCAAAACGTTGAGCAGAACTAACGCCTCTTTTCAGAGCCAACACTACTAAAAAAGGAAATGTTTAAATGGTGTCACTGTAAACCTTATTACTTAACTTGATTTTACATTTGAATTCTTTGTTTAAATAAAATTTCAGTAACAAAATGTTCCAAGTCACTCATGCCATCAGGGGCCGATTTCACAAAGGGCTGAGAATGATCAATCAGAGTTGCCAAGCAAAGTGTGATGTCACAATACAAGTTACTGTGGTAACACTGACACTTTGTCTTGCGATGAATTTTATCATTGCCTCAAGAAATCGAGCACAGGATAATTTTGATTGCTTCAATCACAACAAGCAGCAGTAAATTGGGAGGTCAGATTCTTGACACAGTTCTCTTGAGGATTGGTGTTGGTATGAAGCATTTTGGGCTGGGTGTTGCCATTGCTATGTTTTGGAAATTTACCATTTACTGGAACGAGCAGCTCTTCTACCATAGTCGTGTCTTGGACATCTAATTGTTGATAGGTAGATGTCTTGAGAGATGTTGAGCCATTCTGCAACACCATCTTTAACACAAACAAATCACACAACCTGCAAACAATTAAGCTTTCAGATCAACTGTTTTTTCCCGACTGTTTTTTCCCGATATTTTTTCTGTGCTTTCAATAAACATGTGAATGAAGACAAAACATTCAAAGCAACTTCAAAATGGCTGGAGGAACTGATCAAATCAGGATTATTTTGTTTGTTATAAGCAACTGTTATTTAGGGGACTTTCTCTCAAGTATTTTTGTGATAAGAACTTTATTTGAATGAAATTATTTTATTTTATTGGAAGTGTCGTGGCCTAACGGTTAAGAGCACCGAATTCAAACTCTAGTGTTTCTGATCAGCAGAGTGTGGATTTGAATCCCCAGTCGTTACACTTGTGTCCTTAAGCAAGACACTTAACCATTGCTTCGTCCTTCGGATGGGACGTTAAGCTGTTGGTCCCATGTGTTATGTAATGCATGTAAAAGAGAACCCAGTGCACTTATCAAAAAGAGAAGGGATTCGCCTAGGTGCTCCTGGTACGATAGGCAGCAAATTGTGCCACAGTTCCTTGTAAAACATTACATGGTGCTATCAGAATTAGGTCTCATAATTCAACCGTAGTCAAAAATCTTGCAGGAAATACTGTATGTTACAGCGCCAGGAGCGTCATCGAGTGACGGATATGTGCGCTATATAAGAAGCCACAATTATTATTATTATTATTATAAACAAATCGAGCAATTGGCAAGAAGAATTTAAATAAACAAATCCGAGAATTCGTTTCAATATCATGTTTAACATGAAGCACCCTTAGGGACTCCCCTGAAAGCTTTTAAATTTTTGCAAGAAAAAATATAGCCCTGTCGTCAACTCTGATGAAGTGAATGTCAAAGATCAAATAAACATTTTCAGATTCAGCACTCCAAGAAAAAACAGTTAATTTTGTTTAAAGGAACGTTACAATATTGGTAAGAAAACAAAATCGTGAAGATCACAGATTTACATCAAACTTACACGGTTTAATGATGATGATAGTAGAATATCTCTCTTGAAATATTTCTGCCTGAAATGTCATACTTGACGAGAAATAAATAATTTAACTTTGCATTTGAAGTTTATTGCTCATAGTCGGCGTTGTATTCAGTTTTGTTTAGGCATCGATGCAATGCCAAATTTGTAATTGGTTTTTCACGATTTCCTTGTGACCCAGATGGCCGTTCGATTTTAAACTTCTACAGGTTTGTCAGTTTATGTATATGGTGGATTACATGAAGTGCTTACACTGCCAGCAACTGTTTTGTTAGCAAAACCAATTCTGTAATGTTTCTTTAAATCAGATTTACAACATGCATGCTGCACAATATTCTAAAAGAGCTCCATTTTGGATCAGGGGGAAATATTGAGAGAAAACTTTTGTAAATTCACCTTTTCCTTGAGTTCAGCTCCTTCATCACCATCATCATTTTCGACAGCGGAGCAGGCAACTACACCTACGATGATCTTGGGCAAGTGTGGAGATTTTGCTCGCTCATAGGATGCCTTCATCATCTCCAAGCAGATGTTGAGCATGTCGGGAATGTTGTGCATTACGGAGCAGGCGACTACAAGCTTCTTCCAACTCTGACGATCTTGGGCAAGTGTGGAGATTTGGCTTGATCGTAGCATGCCTTCATCCTCTCCAAACAGGCGTTGAACATAATTTTGTATCAGGAATGATGTGCGTTGCTTTCCTGGTCTTCTTTTCCCAAAGTCCCTTCATGATGTGCTGGTCTTGGAAATCTATTGTTGATGAGTTGATCTTTGTATAGATGCTAAGCTTGGCTACAAAACAAACAAAAAGCAAAATTTGCAACGGTTAGTATATTAAGAATTTAACTTATCATTAAAACACCCTGATAAGTCAGTTTCACCTAAAGTCTTTTTCAATCAAAATCAATTTGAATCAAATGCCTGAAACAGTTCTCTTAACTCTCAGAGATAATCATATCTAGCAAAAAATGACAAACCACAACTTAAAATACCAAACAATTTTAGTTTTGATCTTTGTGTTTAACATGAAGCATTCTAAGGGAACTTTTCCAACCCAACATGTCAACTGAGCCCAACCTGTCAAATAATTGCCATAAAACATACAAACTGTTTCCAATTAATTGTTCATGCTTGGAATTGTATCTTTGAACATGTTGAAAGGGCAAGGGCATTTTAATTTTGAAAAGGGCATTTCCCCTCGAAAATCTTGAAAGCCAATGATAACAATTTATGGGGGACAAAGGTCAAGACCAGGGGCAACGGAGGCGTTTGCCTTCATGTTATTCCAGGAGTGAAACTTAAAATGCTAATTAGCACAAAATGATTATTAGTTTCATCTATAAACCAAAGCAAATAAAGGCATTCTGCACAATTATTACAGACTCCATTTGATGGACCGGGAGTAATTATTTATAGTTAGCTTTTCAAGGATTACTGATAAGGGCAGCTTTGTCATCATAGGCTGGTCTTGGACGTTACTTGTCGCTGGGTAGATCTTTGCAGATGATAAAGCTTTTCTGCAACACAAACAATCACACAAATCTATTAGCTCTCAGAAAGAATCTTAATAGGCCTTTGAACTTGCTCTAAGTTGCCAAATACAAAAATCTGTTTTAAGTTTCGCGTTTATCATGACACAATGATTGCCAAAAACATTTAAAAATCATGAACCGTTAGGTTACTAGAAAATGACACAAAACGCATTCTTAGTGGTTTACTTTGTAGGAATTCAAATTTAACTGGGATGTGCAGCTCTTCTATTTTATAAGGGCCAGTCTTTGAAGATGGTAAGCATTACAACTAAATAAACAAAATGCAACATGTTTAATATTTTGGGATTTGACGGAGCATAACACCATTCATCTACAAACAGACCTTCAAAAATTGAACATTAACCCTGTTATCATAACAACCTGCTAAGCACAACGAAATGTTGCTTAAAGGAAACCTTTTACAAGACGAAATTCCATAAAGTTCCCATAATATTGCAACTGGTGCAACTCATCTTGGTATGATAGTCTTACTTCACCACTCTAGTGGGATGACAGTGTAATCATCAACTCCATCCATCCCTCGCATCACTCTCAGCATTATCAATTGATTTAGTCATAGGTAAATGTGAATACACCTCAGCACAGCTGGATCACTACCAGTCCTATACATCTCCACTCTGGTTGGATGACATCAGTGGCTTAGGTTCACCTCCAGGTGAATGCTTGAATACACCTCAGCATAGCTGGATCACTACCAGTCCTATACATCTCCACTCTGGTTGGATGACATCAGTGGCTTAGGTTCACCTCCAGGTGAATGCTTGAATACACCTCAGCATAGCTGGATCACTACCAGTCCTATACATCTCCACTCTGGTTGGATGACATCAGTGGCTTAGGTTCTCTTCAGATGAATGCGTGAATACACCTTGGCATAGCTGGATCACTACCAGTCCTATACATCTCCACTCTGGTTGGATGACATCAGTGGCTTAGGTTCACCTCCAGGTGAATGCTTGAATACACCTCAGCATAGCTGGATCACTACCAGTCCTATACATCTCCACTCTGGTTGGATGACATCAGTGGCTTAGGTTCTCTTCAGATGAATGCGTGAATACACCTTGGCATAGCTGGATCACTACCAGTCCTATACATCTCCACTCTGGTTGGATGACATCAGTGGCTTAGGTTCTCTTCAGATGAATGCGTGAATACACCTCAGCATAGCTGGATCACTACCAGTCCTCAAACATCTCCACATTTTCACCACATGGAGTTAGCAGCTAAGGGATTGCTTCCTCTAATGTAACAGTCAAACACCATGATTATGTATCATTTTGCCATTTTTATTTTCAAATATACCACCAGAAACAAGAACAGTTTATTTTATAATCAATTTGTAAACATTATAATGGAGCTGCTTAGAGGCACTGGACACTATTGGTATTTACTAAAAAATAGTTGTTAACATAAAAATTTACTTGGTAACGAGCAAATGGGGTGTTGATAGTATAAAACATTGTGTAAAAGTAATGTCGTTTTCAAAAAAAGTATTTTTTTCACAAAAATTTGAATTGAATACGAGACCTCAGCTGGGGTTACTTTTGAGGGCAAGTTGGTTTCCTTACTCTGACAAAACAACGAATCACAGTTTACAAAATAGACAGCACGACAAAATACCGACATGGAATACAACAAATTCACCTGGTCATGGTTTATATTCCTTTATTTTGTTTATTTACATATATATATATTTTTTTTTTTCTGTGGGGAGGGTTGGATTTACTTCTTTAAGATTAAACTGAAGGAAAATAAATTATTGTTCTTTTAGTGAAACTAACCACAACATTTGTTCCCTAGAGTAAACAAGAAGTGACTATTTTTGAAGTAGTCGCGACTATTTTTGTAGTAGTGATGGCAGCACGATTAAGCAAGTAGTTGAAAAAATGGTAGTTGCGACTCGACTAATGATTTATGACACTAGTCCCCCACCCCTACTGACAAACATCGGATAACCCCCCCCCCCTCCATCCCCTCTTAATTTACTTGTTAAGAGTGGTTTCATTTACAAGCTAAGAATGGTCATTTCCGACTGGGAACAAAATCGAACAAGATTGGTTGTATGGGGACTCATTGGTTTAGGGGGAGGTACAAATGTATACTTTGATAATCACTCTTAAGTAGAATGGCAATTAAAAACATTTGGCTAGAAGCCTACAGCAGCTTTCAACTGAACGAAGCATCTTGAGAAAACATTCACTTTGAAGGACAAAACACAACACAATGATAAGAATAACTTAATACTGAATAAAAACCAATTTGCTCTTTAGGGTCTGTGAATTTAGGGCAAATTTATTTCCTGACTCACCAGAAGAAATATCCATAGTCCATAAAAATGCACAATTCAAAATAAAGAGTGGAAACTTGTAACATTTAAAGACACTGGACACTATTGGTAATTGTCAAAGACCAGTCTTCTCACTTGGTGTATCTCAACATATGCATAAAATAACAAACCTGTGAAAATTTGAGCTCAATTTGTTGTGTAAGTTGGGAGATAATAATGAAAGAAAAAAACACTCCTGTCACACGAAGTTGTGTGCATTTAGATGGTTGATTTCGAGACTTTAAATTCTAAATCTGAGGTCTCGAAATCAAATTTGTGGAAAATTACTTCTTTCTCGACAACTATGTCACTTCATAGGGAGCCTTTCCTCACAATGTTTTATACTATCAACCTCTCCCCATTACTTGTCACCAAGTAAGGTTTTATGCTAATAATTGTTTTGAGTAATTACCCATAGTGTCCACTGCCTTTAAAATAATATCTGGTGTTACATACATTGCTTTCAAGACAACCATTCAAATAACAAAACATCACAAAAATTACAAGGCACAGAATGAAAACCGAGACATATCTTAAAAGGGTTAGGGTTGCTAGAGTTAAGACTAGTGCTGGGCGAATAGTGAAATTTTGGTATTCGGATACCGCTGGCCAACTGTCCGATATTTACCGGATATTCGAATAGTTTTTTTTGCCGCTAGAGGGTGCTGTTCGTTTGTGAATGAGATCTTATGGGCAGATTGATATTAGTTTTAGACAGTGTCACTTTGCTTTTTCTTTTGATCTTTTGACTCTACATGAAGGAAAACTTTTGTAATCTTTGAACAAATTACGTCAGAAATGTCATTGTTTTAACTCTTCACGGAGGTGAGCATAGTTAAATACTTAATTTATGCTGTTTTATGCTTTCTTAATAGAAGTTTCATAAGGATTCAGACAAAACATTCCTATCAGTTGTCGCCCGACGTCGGATATTAAAGAATATCCGGTTAGTAATTACAGAACTATCCGGTTTATAAATAGCTATTCGCGCCCTATGCGGATATCCGGTTAAGAAAAAAAAGGCATTCGCGGTTACGGATAGGAAAACCTATTCGCCATTAACCGGATATTTGAATAATTCGCCCAGGCCTAGTTAAGACACCTTTATTTGGCAACAAAGTTCATCAATTTTCAGGTCTGGTTGACAATAAAACAAATAGCGACCAGCCACAAACCTGGTCATTACTTCACAGTGAAGACCGGGTCCTTAGTTTGTTACTGTTTGGCCATCGATTGTGTATTTGGGATAACTTTCTGTATGGCGCCACCACTTTTTCACTCATTTTTACAAGAAGGTAGGTATGTGACAAAACACACGCACAGCAATCGTGAAGCAATCGTGAAAGTGTACAGAGCCTCGTTTTCGTTTTTTACGTCCGTGCACAAATTCGGGCTTGCGCGGAACACATCGGCAAAAAGGTGCCCTAACAATCACCCTTTTAATGACGTATAAGTTATTTTGTAGAAAAGTACACAAGTTATTATGACGTAGAGCACATCTCAATGATTATGGAAAACAAATCGATTTGCTCAGAAAGTACGTGAATCTTGGGTCATTGCACTTTCAGTGGGACTGAAATATTTTGTACAAAACGGCAGTCAAGTAGTCAACAAAGTCGTATTTTTTTTCATTGAAGGAGCAAAAATTAACTCTTGCCACCTTGAAATTGATGTTTAGTGAGTAATTTTGAGTTGAAATAGGAAGTTTAAAAGCAATTTGTGGTTGCGTTCATATTTTTTTTGGATCCATAAAAAAAAAAAATCATGTCACAAAGGTAAAAAATCGGCCGAGAATGGTACTATTTTTAACAATTATATTGATGTTTTCACACCATCTTACTTGATCCATGGTTTCTTGAATATGTCTTTATTTGAAAACTGTTAATATTTTGTAGTCAATGTTTGTAGATATTAAATTGACTTTAAAACTTACAATACACATGGAAAATGTAGTGGGGGGCCATCTTGTGGTCACATGACAGTAATGCCTCTTCCTGATTGGATGAAAGTCAATATCTGACTGTAAACAAAGTCAGCTGTTTTTTTAAAGTGTTTTTAATCATTTCAATTGTAACTAGGAAGTCCCCCCCCCCGTCAATAATAACAGTAATATTAATAATAATTAATAAATATAAATAAATTAATAAACGAATAAATTTAAATAAATTAAATATAATATTTAAAAAAAAATATATTATGTTAAAAGAAAATGTAGAAAAATTACATGGAACAAAATACCAAATAGCAGAGTAAGGCTTTCAGAACTAAGTATAAAAAAACTTGTAAGTAAAGTTTGATCCTGATGCAATGGTGGGTAGTGAGGTGGGGGATGGGAACGGTGGGTCTTTCTGGCAGTGGGTGGGTGGATAAGTTTGTAGGCTGACAGGCAGTTGGGAGGGTGGTAGCCCTGATAGGACGTCAGTCAGTGCCACTGCACTGACGTCCTGGGTATAAAGGTTCTTTACAATGCGAACACAAGTTTGACTACAATTTTTCTTAATTTTTTACCTGATTTGAGAAGCTGAAATTCCGTTCATATATTCATGGTGTCCCTAACTATATTCTCAACGAGTTCACAGCTAACAAATATATCCATGGAAGAAATTATATCCGAAAATATGTCGAAGTTCTGCGCTGGCGATGTTGATCATCGTGTACCACTTGATATTGTGAGCCAAAGTGCGCATGGCTTTGAGTACAGTGCATTATCTTGCCGCTATTCGCCGTCAAAACAGGGTAGGTGCCGTTAACTCGCCTTCAAACCCTCCAATATACATTTTAAAATCCAGGAGGCATAGAATATTCCAGCTCAAATAGAATTTTTATAAATTTCAGGTTGAATTTCGTTACAAATATATTAAAAAAATCCAAGCGTAAAAAATCGTCTGCCGCGCGCCGTCTTGCTTTTTCACAGTGCTTCTTGTACATGTGCAGACAACAGAGGGCGCTTTCCTGTGCGCGTATATTTTTTCCTTGGGACGGTTAGCATGAGCTAATTTATGGTAAAGGGTGGCCTCATTTGTCCTAGGAAACAAATTTGCTTCTGGCCCATGGAGTCTTGGCACAAGACGTCAATGCTCGGTATCGCATAGTTCTGCGCTTTGTGTAAATTGCTCACCGACTATTATCCATCTGCTTAGTGTTTGGTTAACGCAGGTTGACAGCGATTTGGCTGCAAATAGTTGGCCGCCAGTGATCAGTGCAAGAAAGTGTTTACACGGAAGTTAGTGTACACCCTAATTTCAATTTTCTTTTTCACAAAATATTAACACCAAAGGAGAAAATTCAACAATTTTAAATAATGCGAACTTTGAGTTCCAACTACAAGTAAAAGTTCAGACTCCCGACTTAGGTAGAAATATTTGTAACAGATTTTTGAAAAAATTGTCGCAATGGTACGGGACCTTTATGCCCTGGACTCCGTCGCGTTGCCTGCAACGGAGGAGTCCAACCTGGGCTAGGTGCATGGGTGGTCAACTGATGATTTAATTATTACTGTTTAATGCTATTAAGCCTACTCTAAGCTTTCCATCGATACCAAATTCATGAAAATTGAACAAGAAATAAGGAAACAACTACATTTCTGGTAGATCTTTTATTCGCATCATTCCGGACACAAAGTCCGATTCACTTTTGTGTTGATTTCAATGGAAGTCCATTGGACGCTAATAAGGCTAATTTGGCGACACAAAAAATTAAATAACTTTCTTATTACTGGTCTGAGAAAGATGATCTTGGTGTCATTTGAAAGGTCTCTTCAAGAGCTTTCCAGTTTCATTGAAATCCATTAATTTTTCTTTTTTTTGTCACATACCTAGAAGGGATATCTCATCGAGGTAAATTAAATACTATTATTTCATATCGAATGAAAAAGTGGTGGCGCCATACGGAAACTTTTCCTGTATTTGTACACCTTACCTTGTAAACATAAAATTTCAAAAGCTAGTTTCAAATGTTGACTTTGAGTTTGATTAACCATGTGTGCTATCTTTCATTTTTCCTGAACAAAAAAGCGTTGGGAAAAGTTTCCGTATGGCGCCACCACTTTTTCATTCGATATAAAATAATATAGGAACCTATTTACCTGATTGATATATCCCTTTTTGTAAAAATGAGTGAAAAAGTGGTGGCGCCATACGGAAAGTTACCCAAGCGTTGTTAAAGAAAAACTACAAGAAAAAATTCAGCAATTTTTTTAATATTTTTTTTAATATGGAGGTTAGTGAGTGTTGTTCCATGTCTTTTTGGTATTACAAAACTGTTCCAGCATAGGGTATTGTCAGCACACACGTGTGTTTCGAAGACTGCCGCCACATTGAAGATGGAGCCTATACCGCCACACACTGACCGCCCACTGAACAAAGCCAACCGCCACACTGAAACAGTTAAGCCAATGCAATGCAATGTTTGCTTCATTTTTCAGCCGTTTTGAAACCTCATATTCACCTTAGGAACCCTTCAAATGCATTCTACAACTAAAATGCAACTCACCTCGCTCACTTTGCAGTGTTTTCGCCAACCCATTTGGCTAGAAATACGGAAAAACTGAAGAGAAAACTTCCAGTATTTCCCGGTCAGCCATTTTGTCTTGGTGGAATAGGCCATCGCCTCACTCAAAAAATGTGCACATCAATGTTGCCTGATAACTTGACGTCGCACGACCAGGCTCATATATGAAAAAGACAGGGGACCAATCTAAAAATTAAAGGTGCTGTGACTACTTTGCATATTCATGAATACAATAGTTCAGTCAAAGTATTTTATGAGAAACACTTTTTCCGGGATGGTCCCAAAATATGAACAAATTATCTATCCCGAAAATATGGGTTTAAAGTTAAAATATTTAGTAATGCCGATGACCATTTTGATGATTTGAAGCGTTGAGAAAGATGTACGTGGGGAAGAAATAGTTTGGGGTTTTACCATCCCTTATAAGGGATTGTTAAAGCTTATTGCCCATTAGTGAAAGGAAGCCCCCGCCCACATCCCCCCCCCCTCTGCCACGACCTTATTATTTTGACAATTGTCCAGATAAATTACCTGAATATCTGATAACCAGCGCTGGACCAAGAGCTGCTTAGCAGAGAATGTATCTTGGCTATACACACATGTATTCTGCTTAGCAGAATGATAGGCCTATGATGATTGATGATAATTATTTCCCAGAGACCAATTATTACTTCTTTTTGCTTGATAATGCAACAGCGCCCCCTACCCATCTCGCCTTTCCAGGGTCCAATTTTACAGAGTTTATGAACAGTAGAGACCAGTCTCACTGAACATGATTCTTGAACCCAATGGTGACAATTGGTAACATTATTCTGCTTAGCATAATTGTTTTTTGCTTACTTTTTGTGCTTAATTTAAAGCTACTCTTCAAAGTTGGGCCTTGGACTGTGATTGTATTTCAAAAGGATGCTTTTTGTGAAGCATTCAAGATTGTATGATTTTTATAATCCAGGAACTGTTAAAACCAAAATATACTTTTTATTTAATAATCCTGACTTCACTTGCTAGTGGGTTACCAAAATAATCACTTAGCAAGAAACAAAGTTAAATTTTTACTGGATGGCAAAAGAAGGTCTCAAATTTCAAAAGAAACTGGGCCCAATTTTAAAAAAGTGTTAAGCAAAAAGTTCTGCTTGAAAAGAAAAAATCCTTTTAGAAAGCTTAGCAAAAATTGAGTGGGTCACCAAACATTACTTCTAGAAACTATAAAGCTAAGCTCCCCCATGAGAGTTTCTAAAAGTAACCAAACATCACAATGTAAAATTAATGTAATTTTGGCTGGTAACCTGTTTCTGTTAAGCAAGACTTTTTGTGATTATACGGTGCTTACATGCTTTATGAAATTGTGCCCTGTTTTTTAAACTTGACAAAGAAAATTTAAACAATTATGTTTGCCATCATGGTCCTATGCATTAAATAATGCTGCCATTACATCAAAAGTCACTGTGAATAATAGGAGACTTTCCAACGCTAGGTGGCAGCAGACATACCGGGTAAATTTCCATTGTTTACGTAGTTCTGAACATGCGCATAATTCTGAGAACAATGGATTTACCCGGTAAGTCTGCTGCCCTCTATCGTCCCAGAAAGTCTCCCATTAACAGTAGTGCCACAGTCTTCGAACATGACGGTCAAGCCAAAATATATATGTTTTGCCACCCTATGCATTAAACAATGTTGCCAACACGTCAACAGTCACTGAATAATTTACAAGCTTGAGTCTCTATTCAAGTTCTTATTTACTCTTTTATTATTTTAACAAAAGATAATCTCAAAATACAGACAATCAACTTATTACATGTTGCTCTTTACTTTTTCGGCAACTACATAGTGCCACAGGATAACAAAACAGAGATAAAACTCAATGACGAAAACCGCTTGAAAACTTTGAGGCTGCCAGCAAATTGTACCTCTTTAAGATTTGCTTTTTTTACACAAATAACTTGTTGCTCTTCACTTTTTGGCAACTATTATTTATACATAGTCCCACAGGATTAAAAACCAGATAACACTCAATGAGCAAAACCCTCTGGAAAACCTTGTGGCTGCCAGAAAATTGTTAACTCTTTATGGTTTGCTTTTTGATATCAACCAAAATTGTCTGATATTTTTCAAATAATACTAATAGCTGTGTTCTAAACTGAAGTTGCAAGCAAGACCCAAATGGGCCTATAGACCTTCTTTTGGTAGCAATTTTCCAAATACCATCTTTTGTCCCTCCCATAACCCTTTGGAATGCTTTTTTATCAGACACATTTTGCCTGCTAAACAAATGCAACGCAGGCAAATAATACAATTACTATAATCAAACACAACAAAGTATTAATACAAGATAAATGAAAGCAAAGTTTTCTTGTGAACTGAGTTCTGTCACAAACTGAGATTTGCTGACCCATAATGTCAATGATCTTGTACAGTATTGTGGGTTTTTTCCCAGTTCTTTCATGACACACTTTGCATCTCATTGGGATCTCATTGGAAAGATATTGTCAACAACTGTTTTACAAAAAGAGAAGTTTAATCTCATTTTGATTTGAGCTCGTGTAAAAGGATCAAACACTCATTGAGCGATAAAGCTCTGGAAAACCTTGTAGCTGCCAGAAAATTGCAACTCTTTATGGTTTGCTTTTTTATATCAACCAAAATTGTCTGATATTTTTCAAAAAATTATATTAGCTGTGTTCTACTCTGAATTTGCAAGCTATAAAAATGACCCAAATGGGCCTATAGACCTTCTTTTGGTAGCAATTTTCCAAATACCATCTTTTGTCCCTCCCCTAACCCTTTGGAATGCTTTTTTATCAGACACATTTTGCCTGCTATACAAATGCAACACAGGCATTTAATACCATTACTATTAAGTAAACACAACAAAGTATTCATAAAAGAGAAATGAAAGCAAAGTTTTCCTGTAAATTGAGTTCTGTCACAAAATGAGATTTGCTGATCCATGTGTCAATGATCAACACAGTGTACAGTATTGTGGGTTTTCCCCAGTTAATTTATGACAAACTTTGCATCTCATTTGGATCTCATTGGAAAGATATTGTCAACAACTGCTTTATAAAAAGAGAAGTTTAATCTCATTTTGATTTGAGCTCATACAAAAGGAATGTAACACTCATTGAGCGAAAAATCTCTGGAAAACCTTGTGGCTGCCAGCAAATTGTACCTCTTGAAAATTTGCTTTTGTACATCAACCAAATTTGTCATGTGTATAATATAGCAATTATTACACAAATAACTTGTTGCTCTTCACTTTTTGGCAACTATAATTTATACATAGTCCCACAGGATTAAAAACCAGAGATAACACTCAATGAGCATAACCCTCTGGAAAAGCTTGTGGCTGCCAGAAAATTGTAACTCTTTATGGTTTGCTTTTTTATATCAACCAAAATTGTCTGATATTTTTAAAATAATTAAATTAGCTGAGTTCAAAACTGAAGTTGCAAGCTAGACCCAAATGGGCCTATATACCTTCTTTTGGTAGCAATTTTCCAAATACCATCTTTGTCCCTCCCCTTACCCTTTGGAATGCTTTTTAATCAGACACATTTTGAGCTCATATAAAAGGAATGTACAACATTAAGTTTAGAGAACAATAATCATTCCAGTCCTCTATTAAAGAACATATATTATATACCTCTTAATAAATTCCTTAATATGATTGGTTAAAAGTGGAGCCTCCTGTTTCTATCAAGATGACATTATAATTAACTGTGCCCGGAAGCACAGCAATCGTTTGCGCCGACCCTGAAAATAATTAAACACCCCAGTCACAACACACTGTATTAAAAATCAAGGCCCATGCTGTAGCCCTTGTCAGTTTAGGAAATCTTTTAACCAATCAGATTACAAGACTTTATATTATTTGGTTTATAAAAGGAATATTGACTTCAAAATATGCTGCGCACAGTTAAAACTATAGGCCCTCGGTGATGTTAACACCATGATGGTTTTGACATCACCGAGGGCCTATAATTTTAATAATTATAACTGTGCCCCTCATGCTTTGTAACTGAGCCAATATCTCTTCCAGTGGTGTAACCTGTGCCCAATTGCATAGAGGTGCTTAAGCACATAAACTAGCTAAGCAAAAAAGATTATGCTACTAGAATAAAGTTTTCAGCCAAACTACCATGTCCCATGTACAATTTTTGATTGTATCCTGCTCATTTCTGATTAGCAGACAATTTTTAAACAATATTTTATGCTTCAGCATCTCTATGAAAGTGGGCCCAGGGGTTGTTTGAAACCTTGGCCCACCCCCCCCCCCCAAAAAAAAAATAGATTGAAAACACACAACTGAATTTGATAGCCCCCCCCCCCCCCCCCCCCAGTATGTGATTTTCCTCGCTTGCCCATAAAAGTGTCTGGTTACACCGCTGATTTTTATATAAAGACCTGTTATCATACCCATACTCTTTTCTGACTCATTTTGAAGATTGTGAACCATATCTTCATCTAGGATAATGCTTTGCAAATTTATCACTTGGCTAAAAAGGTGCATTCGCTGTACTTGGTTATGATCACAAAACAAAGGGAACATGGCCATATTCCAAAAAGGGTCTGTAGTCTACATCGGCTCAAATAGTTTCAAAATTAATAGTCACAATGACATGGCAGTAGAAGTTTCCTAAAACAGATGACGAAAATGCATACAATCACTACACCCAATCACTGTCCACTTTACGATCACCAACACACACAATCACCATCCAGTTCAACTTAAATCCAATGCCAAAAGTTTCCAGTCACAACTACTGCCATGTTAAAACAACTATGTCTTATATCATTGGATTATGTCAATTCACAGTGAAGTTTGTTGCTGCAAGCTTGAAAAACGCTGTTAACTATAAATCAATGTACAAGATAATGAGTTGGACATTAAGTATCATGATGTACAAAAGTTGTACGTAAATAGTAAGTCTCACATACGATTTAATAAGTCATACATATCAAATAAATCATATGTATGTAAATTAATCATATGTATGAGATACTAAATTATACGTACGAAGTGGTCAGTTGTACATGATACATGAAAAATAGTACACAAGACCTTGTGTACATACAATAGGTACAAAAGGTAATAACTCATGTGTACGAGAAGTGACCCGTACACGGTACATGAGTTATCATTAATAATGTGTAATAGTTAGACTGCAAATAGCAGATAACTAAAGAGTCATACGCCTGAGCAGTGAGTCAGATGTATGAAATAATGACAAATCAACAATCTTGTACTGTGATTTCAGAAAAACTTAAGTTTGCAGCATATTTTATTTGTTAGAATTTACTTTACTTGGTGTATTAATACAGTCTCAATTGGCCACATTCACCTTTTGAAATAGTCTCTTTTGGTTGTAGTATAACTACCACTAGATCTTTTCTTAAATGTTCTTATCTAAAATCACTTTTTGGATTAAAGGAGAGAGTGATATTGATTACAGGTCTTTGATCTCAAAAAAACCTCTAAAGGGAGCAAAAGTTTCACATTGTTGGTTTAAGTGCACCCCCCCCCCCCACCACCACACACCACTGGACAGAAGGCTTTTTTACTCAATGGGAGACTTTCGAGACGCTTGGTGGCAGCAGACTTACCAGGTAAAATCCATTGTTCACGGTAATGTGCGCACGCTCAGAACTACGTCAACAATGGAAATTTACCGGGTAAGTCTGCTGCCACCTAGAATTTCAAAGTCTCCCATTGGTATTAACTAATAGTTATTGAAGAAACATAACTAAGTAGGAATCTTAGGCTTATACTTCTTTACAAAGATTGGTCGATGATTTTTCTATTATAGTTTAAAGGCACTGGACATGTTTGGTAATTGTCAAAGATCAGCATTCTCACTTGGTGTGTCCCAACATGTGCATCAAATTAAATCTGGAAGATACTGGTACATTTGGTCAACTGCAAGAAAATAAACACCCTTGTTGCACGAAATTTGTGCTCTTTTAGATCCCCGAGAAAGAAATCAGGCCTGAAGTCTTTCGCAGACTCAAATATTTTAGTGATTAATTAACTTTTTTCTCAAAAATTAACACCCACAGAGAGTCGTTTTTTTCACAGTGTTTTATACTATCACCGGCTCTCCATTGCTGTTACCAAGTAAGTTTATTATGCTTATTAATATTTTGAGTAATTACCAAACATGTCCAGTGCCTTTAACTGCACATTAAAGGGACACGTTGCCTTGGATAGGGCTCTTTGCCTGTAAAAAGTGCTTTGAGACAAAAATGGTTGGAAAGAAGTTCTAAGAAGTATGCCTGTGTGGTTTCCCTTTTGCTTCACGAACTAACACGGTTCGCCATTTTGTGATTTGTAAATCAAAACGCTCAATCGAAGGTAACGTGTCTCTTTAAACTTTTATCCCCAGGGGTCTTTTTTGCCTTTCTCATGTAGTTTCCAAAAGGAAACAAAATACCAGAAATGCACTTTTTTGATCAGAAAATTTTGAGAATTTGTTGAAACAATTTCCAACTGCATTCCGAATGGCAGAAAGACCTAGAGGAGGCAAAAAATACATACAATTTCTCCAGGGCCCAATTTCATAGAGCTGTCTAGCGGCCAACTTTGTGCTTACTGTGCAAGTTTCCATTTCATAGCGCTGCTATTAAACTGTAAGCACACAAAAGTTACGCTAACCTTTTGGTGCTTACTGTGAAAAATGAATGACGTAACAACAAAAGCAAAGGTGTATACGCAAGATGGCTGCCTAATTTTTTGCTAACCTGTAAACTACGCTTATGCTTTAGCAAATTTTTCTGCTACATCAAGCACGAAAATTGCTTGCCATTAGGCAGTGCTATGAAATTGGGTCCAGGTTTGTCCTCAAGCAGCGGAAAGCAACTGAGAAGATCGAGACGGCACTCTGTTCATCATGTGGGAGATGATCTTGAAACTAGGAGTCTCTGTGAAAGAAATGGAGGAATAAGACAAGTGAACTTTGAGCCTGATTAAGATACAGTGCAATTTATAGAAATTGCAATAAATAACCCAAAAAGACTAAAGACTTTAATTTTGTTTTAAAAGGAAAACAACCCAACACAGCAGTACGCATACTTTTAAAGGTGAAACAACAAGTTAAAGTGAAGGTAAAATTTGAAAAAAAGGTTTCCTTTTCGAAAAACCAAAAACACCAAACTATTTAAAAATAGGGGTGAGGCGATCAATCAAAATGAGTCTTTTTTAGACCAGTGTAATTAATCAATCTTTTGTGCATTGATCAATGCTTTAATACTGTCAAATCCCATGTTGATACCACTTTTGGTTTGAAATTTGTGAATGTAGAAACAGCGAAGCATGCAAAAGAATATTTTCTTTCAATGCTAATTTGAACCCCTTTTTGATGTTATTTATCAAAAGGAAGTTTGCACCCCCCCCCCAAAAAAAAGACATTTTGGCATTAAACATATTTTTGAAAATTTTACCCTTATATTGGCCTGTTTTGACTTGTTTCTCCATACTGATATTTCCGAACAAATGACCCATTTAGTGTGATAGCATCACATGGTGCGTTTGATTAGCTTCACCGGGTCGACTGTGCGGTGCTCATTCGAATGAGCCCCTGACAAGAGCTAAACGAATGATCACTCGCCCTCTCGTGGTGACGTCATGCACCTCGGGCCAGCCCCAAGTGACCCGTTCCACAAGCAGGGCACTTGGGGCTGACCCGAGTGAACCCCTGGAATGACATCAAAGCCATTTGAATGTACTGGGGGCAGATCAGGGTCGACATGGGGAAGCTAATCAAACGCACCCACTGTTATCTTTAGTTTTACCTTTGAACATCTATCATGTATCACAAGAATGAAGACTCATCAACATCAGGGTCCCAGAGCACCACCTCCTTAGAAAAATGAAATCATCCCAGCTCCTTTATGCATCTTGTGTCAAACTCCTGTGAAAAAAATGAGGTACTATAGATTTATTAGATTGTTAAACATTGTATTTAAAACCAGAGGCGAATCCAGGATTTTCCAAACAGGTGCAAATCCAGGATTTTTTTTAGAATGAAAGCACGCGCCAGGCATGTGCAGGGTCAAATTTAATGGCTCTGCTTACTGTAAGCAAAGAATTAGCCCTTATGTTAGCTTACTTCAAGCATATTTTGCGTGTTTTGCTTGCACAGTAAGGAACGAAGCAGTTTTTCTAACTCGAAAATTACAGGCATGTTGAAAAAAAACATGGATTTTTACAGGTGGCGATTTTTGCAGCGCTTTGTTATAATATGCAGTACGAGAATATCAACAAAAAATTTCAATTAGGATGCACCTCAAAATGTTAATTTAAAATTAAGGTTAACCCAGGGAGGATAAGAGGGGGGCGGGAAGAATCCCTTCTCTCTCTCCTTTATTTCTTACCAAAAAAAGGGGAGGTCCGCACCTGAATTTCAAAGAGGAGGATGTTCCAGGGCAAACAGAAGAAGAAAACAAAACACAACACTTTCAATAAGGAATTTTACCTTCAAGGATCACAGCAGTATGCCTACACATCCCACACATCGTAGTCTCATCAAAAGCACCAACTCCTTGGGTGAATGGCATCATCTCAGTTACTGGTCCTTTAAAAAGCTCCACATGTCACGAAGTTACTGTGAATCAAATGAGGATACGTTTGGTAATTGTCAAAGACCAATAATCTCACTTAGTGTATCCCAACATATGCTTAAAATAACAGACCTGTGAACATTTATATGCTCAATTGGTCCTTGAAGTCCAAGAGAATAATGAAAGAAAAAAACATCCTCGTTGCACAACGTTGTGTGCTTTCAGATGCACAATTAAAGGCTTCAGTTGAAGTCTATTATTATTTGAGCGAGTACCTCCCTCTCATTTCAGAGGGATTCGTTTCCTCACAATGTTTTATATTATAACACCCCTTACAAATATTCTGCCTTTTCATTGGTAATGAGCGCGTCACATTAAATGTCTTAGTTTTACTAGAAAAGGCGGCCATGTGATAGTGCATCGGTCTGACGACTATCACACGAGGTGCAGTACCTAGACGTCTTTTTTAACCACCTCGAACCAAATCAGTTTTGCATCTGTGAATCTGAAGTGATGAGGATGATAAATAGTCTGTTGGGGTGTTATAAAACATATATTGACTGCTTTAACTTGTGCTATGGTTAAAACTCCTGACTACCTCGGTGATCCCCGGACCGTTCCATTTTCCCTCGGCTGTGCCTCGGGAAAATAGAATGCAGTCAATATTTGTATACTATCAAAGGCTCTCCATTGCTTGTTACTAAGTAAGTTTTTTTTGCCATCATAAACATTACACCGACAGAGTGTCACTTACTTGGGTAAGTTTATAATACATCATCTAAGCGACAGGTCCTCAAAGCATCTCATGCCAAAGTGCTATGGCATAATGAGACATGGGTTTACTTAAAATAAATTCAAAGTAAAGAAATTCTTCAATTTTACCTTCTACAGCTGAATAGTACATCCTTCATGGTAAGGCAGGTGTCACAAGAAGCCAAACTTATCAACATCAGGTTGCATAGAGCATCACCTACTCACAGAGTAATCATCGAACCTACAAGTTCTTAAAAGCAAAACAAAAAAGGAAATTGTTGTTTCACTAAAGGCACTGGACACTGTTTGTAACTAATCAAAATAATTGTTAGCATAACAAGTTAATTGTAACAAGCAAAGGAGAGCTGTTAAGAGTAAAAAAAACATTGTGAGAACTGACTCTCTCTCTCTGAAATAACTTAGTTTTTGAGAAATAGGTAACAACTCACTCAAAATACAAATGACTTCAGCTTAGCCTTTTAATATGCATCTAAATGCACACAGAGTCATGCAACATAAGGGTGTTTTTTCTTTTATTATTCTACTGCAAACTATGACCAGTTCAGCCCAAACCTTCACAGGTGTATTATTCTATGCATGTGTCTGGATGCACAAAGTGAGAATACTTGTCTTCAACAACTACCAAAGGTATCCAGTGCATTTGAAACACAAACACTTTTGAGTGAAAATTACTTTTAAAAAACAAACTTTTAAAACACAAATTCTTCCCTGCACAACTTACTTCAAGGATCATCATTACAGTACACATCTAGTCAACCAAAAAGAGGCAGAGACTGGTGTCATGAGAAGCAAACATCATTAAACATTGGATTGACGGAGCAAGACCTTGCGGAGTAAAATGTCTGCATAACAAAATGGTGCTATTGTGCTAAAACAGCCACATTGGAGTAGTTCATGGTTCAATCCACTGGTAAGAGACCGAACACTGAAGTGGAAATTGCCCAGAACAAGAATAAATTCCTGAAGACGATGCGATTTGAAGAAGACTTCAGTTATCCCAAAATAGAAAGATCCACAAGAAAAAAACGAAGAAGATAGGCCCATAATGGAGGAGAACTGTCATCTTCTTCTGGGTACTAAGAAGGCACTGACAGATGTTGAGCCAGCTAAGCCTGGGGTGCAGTTTATATTGTCTTACTCCAGAACAACATAGTTCCGTCAGTGATGGGGGGGGGGGATAACGGTTTGTTTGTAGGTAGAACATGGGCTTTTATTTGAAGGAGAACATTTGCATTCTTTTAACTTCAAGTCTCCATTTTGAACAAAAGAGGTACTCTTGTAATCAGTGCTACAGATATGCACCAAAGAGTTTAAACTTATTGCAACAAAAACATGAAGAGAAAAAAACGAAGAAGAATAACTTCTTGAAGAAGATGCGATTTGAAGGAGACTTCAGTGATCCAAAATAGAAAGATCCACAAAGAAATGAAGAAGATTGGCCCATAATGGAGGAGAACTGTCATCTTCTTCTGGGCCCTAACCAGGAACTGACAGAAGTTGAGCCAGCTTAGCCTGTGGGTGTTGTTTATGTTGTCATACTCCAGGACAACATATTTCCATCTGGGGGGGGGGGGTAACAGTTTATTTGTAGTAACAACATAGGCTAACTCTTGAGGAAATTATTTGCATTTCTTTCTTTAAGTTTCCATTTTAAGCAACAGAAACATGAGAAGAAAAAAACGAAGAAGAATGAGTTCTTGAAGAAGATTAGTCTCAAACTGAGACTCTTAGTATACTGAAGGAGAAGTTGCCCAGCAGGTCTGACATCTTGATGTGAAGAAGATTTCAGTTGATCAAGAAGAAGACAAAATTCCACAATAAATACTGTATGAAGAGAAGTCTGTCATGTGAACAGTGATCTGGTGATTGAAGAACAAAAATGAAGTGCTCGATACAAACTTACTGACGTCAAAGCCTTTCATGACAATCTTGGAGGTAAAAGTTGAAGATAGGTCCATAATGTAGGGGAACTGTCATTTTCTTCTGGGCCCTAACCACGCACTGACAGATGTTGAGCCAGCTAAGCCTGGGGTGCAGTTTATATTGTCATACTCCAGGACAACATAGTTCCGTCAGTAATGGGGGGGGGGGGGTAATGGTTTGTTTGTAGGTAGAACATGGGCTTTTATTTGAAGGAGAACATTTGCATTCTTTTAACTTCAAGTCTCCATTTTGAACAAAAGAGGTACTCTTGTAATCAGTGCTACAGGTATGCACCAAAGAGTTTAAACTTATTGCAACAGAAACACGAAGAGAAAAAAAAGAAGAAGAATAACTTCTTGAAGAAAATGCGATTTGAAGAAGACTTCAGTTATCCCAAAATAGAAAGATCCACAAAGAAATGAAGAAGATTGGCCCATAATGGAGGAGAACTGTCATCTTCTTCTGGGCCCTAACCAGGCACTGACAGATGTTGAGCCAGCTAAGCCTGGGGTGCAGTTTATATTGTCTTACTCCAGGACAAAATAGTTCCGTCAGTGATGGGGGGGGGGGGGATAACGGTTTGTTTGTAGGTAGAACATGGGCTTTTATTTGAAGGAGAACATTTGCATTCTTTTAACTTCAAGTCTCCAATTTGAACAAAAGAGGTACTCTTGTAATCAGTGCTACAGATATGCACCAAAGAGTTTAAACTTATTGCAACAGAAACATGAAGAGAAAAAAAACGAAGAAGAATAACTTCTTGAAGAAGATGCAATTTGAAGAAGACTTCAGTTATCCCAAAATAGAAAAATCCACAAAAAAATGAAGAAGATGGGCCCATAATGGAGGAGAACTGTCATCTTCTTCTGGGTACTAACCAGGCACTGACGGATGTTGAGCCAGCTTAGCCTGTGGGTGTTGTTTATGTTGTCATACTCCAGGACAACATATTTCCATCTGGGGGGGGGGGGGGGGTAACGGTTTATTTGTAGTAACAACATAGGCTAACTCTTGAGGAAATTATTTGCATTTTTTCTTTAAGTTTCCATTTTAAGCAACAGAAACATGAGAAGAAAAAACCGAAGAAGAATGAGTTCTTGAAGAAGATAAGTCTCAAACTGAGACTCTTAGTATACTGAAGGAGAAGTTGCCCAGCAGGTCTGACATCTTGATGTGAAGAAGATTTCAGTTGATCAAGAAGAAGACAAAATTCCACAATAAATACTGTATGAAGAGAAGTCTGTCATGTGAACAGTGATCTGGTGATTGAAGAACAAAAATGAAGTGCTCGATACAAACTTACTGACGTCAAAGCCTTTCATGACAATCTTGGAGGTAAAAGTTGAAGATAGGTCCATAATGTAGGAGAACTGTCATTTTCTTCTGGGCCCTAACCAGGCACTGACAGATGTTGAGCCAGCTAAGCCTGGGGTGCAGTTTATATTGTCATACTCCAGGACAACATAGTTCCGTCAGTAATGGGGGGGGGTAACGGTTTGTTTGTAGGTAGAACATGGGCTTTTATTTGAAGGAGAATATTTGCATTCTTTTAACTTCAAGTCTCCATTTTGAACAAAAGAGGTACTCTTGTAATCAGTGCTACAGGTATGCACCAAAGAGTTTAAACTTATTGCAACAGAAACATGAAGAGAAAAAAACGAAGAAGAATAAATTCCTGAAGAAGATGCGATTTGAAGAAGACTTCTGTTATCCAAAAATAGAAAGATCCACAAATATGAAGAAGATAGGTCCATAATGTAGGAGAACTGTCATCTTCTTCTGGGCCCTAACCAGGCACTGACAGATGTTGAGCCAGCTAAGCCTGGGGTGCAGTTTATATAGTCATACTCCAGGCAACATAGTTCCGTCAGTTGGGGGGGGGGGGGGTTGGTTTGTTTGTAGGTAGAACATGGGCTTTTATTTGAAGGAGAACATTTGCATTCTTTTAACTTCAAGTCTCCATTTTGAACAAAAGAGGTACTCTTGTAATCAGTGCTACAGATATGCACGAAAGAGTTTAAACTTATTGCAACAGAAACATGAAGAAAAAAAAAAAGAAGAAGAATAAATTCCTGAAGACGATGCGATTTGAAGAAGGCTTCAGTTATCCCAAAATAGAAAGATCCACAAAGATATGAAGAAGATTGGCCCATAATGGAGGAGAACTGTCATCTTCCTCTGAGCCCTAACCAGGCACTGACAGATGTTGAGCCAGCTTAGCCCGTGGGTGCAGTTTATTTGTCAGACTCCAGGACAACATAGTTCCGTCAGTGGGGGGGGGGGGGGGAGGTAACAGTTTGTTTGTAGGTAGAACATGGGCTTTTATTTGAAGGAGAACATTTGCATTCTTTTAACTTCAAGTCTGCATTTTGAACAAAAGAGGTACTCTTGTAATCAGTGCTACAGATATGCACCAAAGAGTTTAAACTTATTGCAACAAAAACATGAAGAGAAAAAAACGAAGAAGAATAACTTCTTGAAGAAGATGCGATTTGAAGAAGACTTCAGTTATCCCAAAATAGAAAGATCCACAAAGAAATGAAGAAGATAGGCCCATAATGGAGGAGAACTGTCATCTTCTTCTGGGCCCTAACCAGGCACTGACAGATGTTGAGCCAGCTAATCCTGGGGTGCAGTTTATATTGTCTTACTCCAGGACAACATAGTTCCGTCAGTGATGGGGGGGGGGGGGGGTCTAACGGTTTGTTTGTAGGTAGAACATGGGCTTTTTTATGAAGGAGAACATTTGCATTCTTTTAACATCAAGTCTCCATTTTGAACAAAAGAGGTACTCTTGTATTCAGTGCTACAGGTATGCACCAAAGAGTTGAACCTTATTGCAACAGAAACATGAAAAGAAAAAACGAAGAAGAATAACTTCTTGAAGAAGATGCGATTCGAAGAAGACTTCAGTTATCCCAAAATAGAAAGATCTCAAAGAAATGAAGAAGATAGGCCCATAATGGAGGAGAACTGTCATCTTCTTCTGGGTACTTACCAGGCACTGACAGATGTTGAGCCAGCTAAGCCTGGGGTGCAGTTTAAATAGTCTTACTCCAGGATAACATAGTTCCGTCAGTTGGGGGGGGGGGGTAACGGTTTGTTTGTAGGTAGATCATGGGCTTTTATTTGAAGGAGAACATTTGCATTCTTTTAACTTCAAGTCTCCATTTTGAACAAAAGAGGTACTCTTGTAATCAGTGCTACAGGTATGCACCAAAGAGTTTAAACTTATTGCAACAGAAACATGAAGAGAAAAAAAACGAAAAAGAATAACTTCTTGAAGAAGATGCGATTTGAAGAAGACTTCAGTTATCCCAAAATAGAAAGATCCACAAAGAAATGAAGAAGATAGGCCCATAATGGAGGAGAACTGTCATCTTCTTCTGGGCCCTAACCAGGCACTGACAGATGTTGAGACAGCTAATCCTGGGGTGCAGTTTATATTGTCTTACTCCAGGACAACATAGTTCCGTCAGTGATGGGGGGGGGGGTCTAACGGTTTGTTTGTAGGTAGAACATGGGCTTTTATTTGAAGGAGAACATTTGCATTCTTTTAACATCAAGTCTCCATTTTTAACAAAAGAGGTACTCTTGTATTCAGTGCTACAGGTATGCACCAAAGAATTTAAACTTATTGCAACAGAAACATGAAGAGAAAAAACGAAGAAGAATAACTTCTTGAAGAAGATGCGATTTGAAGGAGACTTCAGTTATCCCAAAATAGAAAGATCCACAAAGAAATGAAGAAGATAGGCCCATAATGGAGGAGAACTGTCATCTTCTTCTGGGTACTAACCAGGCACTGACAGATGTTGAGCCAGCTAAGCCTGGGGTGCAGTTTATATGTCTTACTCCAGGATAACATAGTTCCGTCAGTTGGGGGGGGGGGGGTAACGGTTTGTTTGTAGGTAGATCATGGGCTTTTATTTGAAGGAGAACATTTGCATTCTTTTAACTTCAAGTCTCCATTTTGAACAAAAGAGGTACTCTTGTAATCAGTGCTACAGGTATGCACCAAAGAGTTTAAACTTATTGCAACAGAAACATGAAGAGAAAAAAACGAAGAAGAATAACTTCTTGAAGAAGATGCGATTTGAAGAAGACTACAGTTATCCCAAAATAGAAAGATCCACAAAAAAATGAAGAAGATAGGCCCATAATGGAGGAGAACTGTCATCTTCTTCTGGGCCCTAACCAGGCACTGACAGATGTTGAGCCAGCTAAGCCTGGGGTGCAGTTTAAATAGTCATACTCCAGGATAACATAGTTCCGTCAGTGGGGGGGGGGGGGTAACGGTTTGTTTGTATGTAGAACATGGGCTTTTATTTGAAGGAGAACATTTGCATTCTTTTAACTTCAAGTCTCCATTTTGAACAAAAGAGGTACTCTTGTAATCAGTGCTACAGGTATGCACCAAAGAGTTTAAACTTATTGCAACAGAAACATGAAGAGAAAAAAACGAAGAAGAATAACTTCTTAAAGAAGATGCGATTTGAAGAAGACTTCAGTTATCCCAAAATAGAAAGATCCACAAAGAAATGAAGAAGATAGGCCCATAATGGAGGAGAACTGTCATCTTCTTCTGGGCCCTAACCAGGCACTGACAGATGTTGAGACAGCTAATCCTGGGGTGCAGTTTATATTGTCTTACTCCAGGACAACATAGTTCCGTCAGTGATGGGGGGGGGGGTCTAACGGTTTGTTTGTAGGTAGAACATGGGCTTTTATTTGAAGGAGAACATTTGCATTCTTTTAACATCAAGTCTCCATTTTTAACAAAAGAGGTACTCTTGTATTCAGTGCTACAGGTATGCACCAAAGAATTTAAACTTATTGCAACAGAAACATGAAGAGAAAAAACGAAGAAGAATAACTTCTTGAAGAAGATGCGATTTGAAGGAGACTTCAGTTATCCCAAAATAGAAAGATCCACAAAGAAATGAAGAAGATAGGCCCATAATGGAGGAGAACTGTCATCTTCTTCTGGGTACTAACCAGGCACTGACAGATGTTGAGCCAGCTAAGCCTGGGGTGCAGTTTATATGTCTTACTCCAGGATAACATAGTTCCGTCAGTTGGGGGGGGGGGTAACGGTTTGTTTGTAGGTAGAACATGGGCTTTTATTTGAAGGAGAACATTTGCATTCTTTTAACTTCAAGTCTCCATTTTGAACAAAAGAGGTACTCTTGTAATCAGTGCTACAGGTATGCACCAAAGAGTTTAAACTTATTGCAACAGAAACATGAAGAGAAAAAAACGAAGAAGAATAACTTCTTGAAGAAGATGCGATTTGAAGAAGACTTCAGTTATCCCAAAATAGAAAGATCCACAAAAAAATGAAGAAGATAGGCCCATAATGGAGGAGAACTGTCATCTTCTTCTGGGCCCTAACCAGGCACTGACAGATGTTGAGCCAGCTAAGCCTGGGGTGCAGTTTAAATAGTCATACTCCAGGACAACATAGTTCCGTCAGTGGGGGGGGGGGGGGGGGGGTAACGGTTTGTTTGTAGGTAGAACATGGGCTTTTATTTGAAGGAGAACATTTGCATTCTTTTAACTTCAAGTCTCCATTTTGAACAAAAGAGGTACTCTTGTAATCAGTGCTACAGGTATGCACCAAAGAGTTTAAACTTATTGCAACAGAAACATGAAGAGAAAAAACGAAGAAGAATAACTTCTTAAAGAAGATGCGATTTGAAGAAGACTTCAGTTATCCCAAAATAGAAAGATCCACAAAGAAATGAAGAAGATAGGCCCATAATGGAGGAGAACTGTCATCTTCTTCTGGGTACTAACCAGGCACTGACAGATGTTGAGCCAGCTAAGCCTGGGGTGCAGTTTATATTGTCTTACTCCAGGATAACATAGTTCCGTCAGTTGGGGGGGGGGGGGGGGGG